>NC_084553.2:22890950-22920950 GCF_033978685.3 Nerophis lumbriciformis | reverse complement strand
CAAAGAGCATTTCAGCCTTCCCGAGGCATGTCCTTGCGGGTGAATTCTCTCTGTTGCCTTCAGGGCGACGTTATGCCCTTCCACTGTGTAAAACAAATCGCTTTTCTATATAATTTGTTCCCTCTGCACTCAGACTCTTAAACTTTAACATTTTTCACATTGTTGTACCGTTTATGTATTTATTGACTATTTATTGTGGGCCATGTGTAGGCTTTGCGAACCACGACAACCTGCTGCTCAAAATGAATTGCCCCTTGAGGGATTAATAAAGTTGTTGAATTGAATTAACTTGTCCAGAGTGTACCCCGCTCTCCGCCCGAATCAGGCTGGGATAGGCTCCAGCACCTCTGTGACCCTGAGGGACAGGCGTTACAAAATGGATGGTTGGATTAATAATCCATTTTCTACCGATTGTCCCTCATAATTTTGACAAAATAGTAGAATATAGACATGACACAATATGTTACTGCATACATTAGCAGTCAGATTAAGAGCCTTTGTTTGTATATATGTATATATATTGTTTATTTGTGTATTTTTTTATTTTCATGAGAGATAACGATGACTTCTTTGGGAAGAATTATGATCCAGAACCTTACCTTTTTAAGCCGGAATATACGGAGGATGAACTACAATTTTTAAAAGCTGTGTGACAAACATCATGTAGCAGTATTGTTAAGTGCTAAACAAGGAATAAAAACTACGAACTAGGGCTGCACGATTTTGAGATAAAAACGATTGCAATTTTTCTTTGAAATTAATGAAAATGCATTAAGCTGCAGAAATAGTGAATGAAGAAAGACATGTTATTTATATATATATATATATATATATATATATATATATATATATATATATATATATATGTCTTCCTTCAATTTTTGTTAACATGTTAAAGGTGTTTAATGAAAATACTAGCATGTTTAAGACACACATTACTTTCTTTCATGAAGACAATAATATAAGATGGTATATTACCTTATTCTGATGACTTGCATTGATTGGAATCAGACAGGAGTCACAGTAGTGCTAATAACTTCCACATTTCCACAAGTGTGGATAACTTCACACTCGTTTTTAAACACTTTACAAGAAATTAATTGACTGCAAACGCCGTAGCTTGCTAGCTTGTGTGCGCTAGCCTTTTGAGACTCTTATTTTGTTAGCGCAGGCAGGATGGAGCAGCACTTTTATTGTGAAGACAGAAACTGTGCATTCGGTCTTTACGCTTTTGACAGCAGGTATGGCTTGTTGAAATATAATGTGTTTCTCTATGGAGGTTAATGTGTGTTTTTATTACAAAGCTTTTTTTTGACACTGAATTTGTGTAACAGAATTTTTTGTGTTTGAATTTTGTGAACTGATTTTTTTATACCAAATTATGCTGACAATTTCAGTGTAAAAAAAATCACTGTATAAAAATTCAGTGTAAAAAAAAAGAGAGTTTCTTGCCAATTTGTTATATATTTTTAATACAGGATTTTGAGCTAATTTGATCATCTTTTATTGTACCTAGAATTATGATTTATTCTACCTGCTCAATTGCTGTGCCATATATTTGTTTGTTTTTGACTAACATTCCTATTGTTACTGCATATCATTGTTTTAGTTTTTCTTAGATTAAGGATGGTCTGTTTTTTTGTCAAACCATTTCTTTAATTTATTCATTTCTTTTGTTTTTGTATGAGCTCTTGTGTATGGTCTTTTGAAAAAATGTGGTTGTATCATTTGAAAATAGTACTAACTTTAAATCATTTGTACCTTTACAAATGTGAGTTGTTTAGAGACTCAACAAATTAGGTCCCAGTATTAATTCTTGAGGTAGTCCGCAAGATATATTTAGCACAGTAGACTTACTTGCAACCTAGCTTCACGCATTGCTCCCTTTTGGGTAAGTAGCTTCCTACCCAATTCAAGACCAACCGTCTGATGCCATACCGTTTTAATTTGTTATTTAAAATGTTATGGTTAATTCACCCAGTGACTGCGTGTGTTCTCTGGGTTCTCTAGCTTCCTTCCACCTCCAAAGACATGCACCTGGGGATATGCTGATTGTCTATGCATTAGTAATCTCTTCAGTTATTTTGATTAGTGCCATAAATGTTGAAATGTTGGCTCTGTATTTGTATTGGCTGTTTGTAAGAGTTCCATTTTAATTAATGTATTGTCAAATGTGTTGTTTATTTAAAAAATGTAATATTTTAAAGTTTTTTTTTAAATGTGGAAGTAAGAAAAACTGGTCTGTAGTTTGTAAAATTAAGCACTTAAACACAACATTTGTTATGTTCTTGATCCTAATACAGTTGTTTTTCTTTTTGCAGAACTGCTGCGGAACATTAGAACTCAAGTACTTATCAAACTCATCAAACCATACACAAGAATACACATCCCTTTTATTTCTAAGGTAAGACTCTTGGTTCACAACTTTTTTCCCTTTTTTCTTTGGCCATGACTGTTCTATTTGAGAAGTGAGATAAATTAATTTGAATGATCTGTACTCTGCAACTATGTC
The DNA here is from genome assembly GCF_033978685.3 of Nerophis lumbriciformis. Lineage (NCBI taxonomy): Eukaryota > Metazoa > Chordata > Actinopteri > Syngnathiformes > Syngnathidae > Nerophis > Nerophis lumbriciformis. The sequence goes on along the minus strand of NC_084553.2, from coordinate 22,918,438 downwards.
TGTATTAATATAAATGATGTGCAAACAGCTTCACTTAAATTATTCAACATCCATTCTAAATTATTTATTACTTTGTTTTCTACATTAATAAATGTGCAGTATTTTGCAATGAACCAACAAAACAACTGAAATAGCTCAACACATCAAATATTACAAACTGTCACGCGCAGGGTGTGGCAAGTGGCGAGCAGATCACTACGGGACACTCACGGTGCTGCCTGGAAATAGGAATTTACAGCTTGGCTGTTGAATGAAAAATGTATCATCTGTGCTGTCTAAAACAGCCTTCACTTCTCACTGGCGTTATTTATTTCATTGATAATCGCATGATGTAGCCTATATAAAGTGTTGGTTTGAACTGAATTTCCTAAGTTACCTGAAGGCAACAAGATAGGGGACGCCCCTTAACCTTTTGCTGATTGGTCTGCCATGAGGCCACGTCCTTCCAACGCGCTCCACGTAAAAAAAATTGTCAAGAGTCTGAATCTTAAAAAACAAGATTTGATTCTAAAAAAAAAAAGGATTTGAATCTTCAGAAAAAAATCTTCCAAAAAACACAAGCTCAAAAAAATATATGAATATAAAGACTCCATTCAAAATAATTTTAGTTGTGAATCAAAATTATATTCAACCTAAAAAAAAATATGTTCACTTTTTATTTGGAATACACCTTTTTTAATTATTTTATTCAACATCAAAACTTGAACTTTCGGTTTCAAAGTTATTTTTATCGAGTACAAAAGTCTTGGATCTGATTTTGCTTTATTAACATAATCCTTGTTAAAATCTTGAGTTCCTAAAGTCTTGCATGACATGCGTGGTCAAAGGTAATCTTTTTGAGTTTTGCAACTTTTGCTGCCTATTTTTCATAAAATGTTATATGGTGTATAAGGTAAGGCTGTGAAACTATGGCAAAATCTAAATCATGATTAAAGGGGCTAATTGCAATTTTCTCAAAACCAGAAAATACAACAACCACGCTAACGGTTAGCTTAGGTTAATTACCCCAAGTGGTTAAATAAAACATACATTTTTAAAGTGTCTATATTTTTCACAATTAGTAATTATATTGAATAAAAATTGCTCGTTGGTCTGTTGGAGTTATCCTCAATGACGTTTCTGTGTTGGGGACACGATGCGACAGTGTCATGTGGCTACTTCTGATTTTCTGGAAGCCTTCACACTTTTGCGACATCTGGCTGTCTGTCTTGTAACTTCAAAACCAGTAGTGTATTTTAGGGGGATGGTGTGTTTATTAGTAAATAAGAAGAATTACGAGCGAGGAAAAACTGAAATATCCGACACAACAGTTTTGTCTCTTAGAAGCTTTAAATGTCAGATTTGATTATTTTTCATTTAATCACCCAGCCCTATTGTAAAGGCAAATTGATAACATGGACTTCAGGCTGGGGTGGAGTACAGGAAACAATACCACTTACTGATGTGACTCAGGTGTTCTTTCCCGACTGCTCTAATGTTTTTGTTATCTTAAGACGCAAATGAGCACTTTGTTACTAATGTAAATTTACATAATATCAATCTACATGATTACCTCCCCACTGTTGTGTCTCTCAGGAGCTGAATATTGATGTTTGTGATGTGGAAAGTCTGCTGGTCCAGTGCATTTTGGATAAGTACGTATCTTTTTTTTTTTTTGCCTTACACGATCCATACATCCTCCATCCATTTTCTACTGCTTGTCCCTCTTTAGGTCACAGGGGGCGTAGAGCCTATCCCAGCTGCAGTTAGAGTAAATAAATATGTCACTTTTATTATTTAGGTGTTCCTTACTGCCCTTACAAAACAGGGTGAACAGCGACACTTTTGATGTGACTATTCCTTTGATTTATAATTCAATAGAAACCGGAAGTAAATACAATTGTTCTGTCCTATGTCAAGAAGTGCAGACCTGGCTGCTAGTTTTAGCTGTTATTTAGCTCGCTGTTTATGATTTTGTTTGTTTTCCAGCACAATCCACGGGCGAATCGACCAAGTCAACCAGCTATTAGAACTAGACTACCAGAAGAGAGGAGGGGCTCGCTACACAGCTTTAGACAAATGGACAAATCAGCTGAACTCTCTCAACCAAGCCATTGTGAGCAAGCTCACATGATGCCATTACAAATCAAGAGACAAGGAAAAATGGCATGTTTGAATACATCCATCAAGAATGCTACTGTGCTTCAGACGAGACACCACAAGATTTGAATACAGGCACCGTTTTCAAGAAGACTGAGAGAAACCAGCGGATGAGTTCAAACTGTGTTGTTTTGTCCTGAGAGGAAATCACTGAGACTTGTTTTTCATGTACCAGATTGGCAGATCCATGTGCAGATATTTTGGTTGTCCAATGTGTATGAGAAAACATACACAGTATTTTAATGTATACTGTTGCCTGTTGGTAATAAACAAAGTCCTCTCAGCACTTAAAAGATTAGGCTTGAATGGAGTATTTTCATCTTGTCACCTGGTAATGCATCGCTGCGCCTATGACGTAATATGTTTTCTAGCCAATAGGGGCGTCCTTGGGCCCCAACTATTTCCGCTCAGGTGACGACCGTTTCCACTCCCACTGTAGTCCGGCTTTATTCGCAGTCAGCTAGTAGCGTAGCTAACAGCTAGCGGACCCGCTTACTGCTGCCGTACTTACAGTAAGAAGCCAGTGTATATCGCACTAGATCTTCGGGGATTTTAGAAATTGTTCACCATGAAGAACATCAAGATGCCATCCTGACGTCCACTCGGGGGTCAACGACGCTCTGTCGGCGACTGACATGGATGCAAGTGACATTAAGGTAGAGCATTTAAACAATCACATTTTTGGTGACTTTTTCTTGGTTAAACGTTAGAATGTAATGTCGTGGGTAAAGCCTTAACGTTTTGTTACAATAACAATGGGGCCCAGAACAGTTTTTTTGTTTAAAAATAATGATTTTCCTTCATTCCAAATGACAGTCTTGTCTTTACGTTTTGCCTTTCAATTTTGTTTGTGTATTAGGACGAATGCAAAAATCCCAAGTTGTTGTGAGCTGTGCGTTTGTGGTAAGTAATTCAACTAACAGTAAGGCAAACTTGTCCATTTGGCTAGCAGCGGCTGTAGAGCTAACGACATCAGCGTTTATCAGCAAACACAGGCGTCACTCTTTCATATACGTTTCATTCTATATCGCAAATGTACGTTTTTATTTCTTTTATCTACACGGGAGGTTGACTTACAACATTTTTAAGCTGTTAATGAATAAATGACACGAGCGGCGTCTGTTAATGCTAGCTTGGCTAGCTATGTGAAGCCAAAGCCTATCAGCTGTCATTGGACGACAACTGTAATCAGAGCAACAGCTGAGCAACCATTGACTTGTTTATATCCAAATCGAGGCGTGTAAACTTGCGTGCATCCATTCAGCAAGTGTTTTCAGGTGAGGCTGCGAGATTCGTGGAAAGGGAGAATGTCTGGTTCTTCAACATTTATGACATTCCACTGACGTCAGTGTTCACAACAGTGCAGGGACATTTTAGTGTTTGGGTTGTGATGCAATTAGGTTTGGAGACAAGTAACAGATTTTCGGGCCTCACATTCAGGAGAACCACATTTAAAATATATTTGTGGAGTTAACATGTTCCTCCTATTCTTGCGTGTGGATTCTCAGAGGGCTCCGGCTTCCTCTCACATCCCAAAAACAACACATAATCGTGAATGTTTCTTGGAGATACATTTTCTCACAATCTCCTCTAGTCACGGTGAGTCATTGGATGTTCTAAATTTTCAGTAGGAATGAATATTTCTCTACATGTGCACCGAAATGACCCGGGTGGCGACTAGTCAGAACAAAGTCAGCAGAACATGGGTGAATAGAAAGGTCCTTGTGTTATGAGTGTAATGTTCAGAAGTGACCATCAGTTGTTGCAAGAACAAAGGCTCGTGAGATCAGTGGATCCTGGTCTAGTCCGTGTTGGCTCTAACATCTCCAAATGATGCACATCTTGGTCTGACCTCAATGCAACTTTCACAATCGCAGCTATTCTCCCTCATCCGCTCACACTAGCATGTGATTGCACGGTCGGTCAAGCAACGGATTCTCTCATAGTATTTCAAAACAAAAAACACATTATTTACGATACTCAAATTTCACTGCTTGTGAATGTGGGCCTTCCATGCTGTACCTGGACAAATAGTTTACCAAATGCTACTATCCCTGTTATCCTCTCAGACATAATCCTGTAACAGCCTGCTATCACATATAGAGTAGCATTATACAAGCTTAGAACAACTGCTTCTTTCAGCTATGTCCTGAATCTACAGAGGAGCAATTTAGCTTGGTTTTACCGACTGTGCGATCTACGCTTAATCTGTCACATTTCTTTTGTAGAGGAGTCAACATCTGTTGCATTCTTGAAGGAAAAGTGGGAGAAAAACACTTGCTGCCATTGGTGGTGGGATACAATAGCTGTCTCTTACATCCACAGACTACACTGTAACTTGCACCCTGAGCACTGTTTCAGAGAAATTAAGAAGCCTCTTTGTTCGCTAAACTCGTTCAACCCTCTTTAATTGTCTGTCTTGAACAGCTTAAAAAAATAACTCAAGAACCATTTACACTTACAAAATAAATCTATTACACTATGATTAACTCCGTAAATGTCAACAGTGGTAGTTTCCTGATTGTCTTAACTGAAAACCTGACAAAAACATGTGTGGCATGAAACAAAAACAGCTGGTGTATCTGTAAAAATGGCCTTTTTGTACTTTTTATATCATAATAAGCCACAGGCACGGAATAAATAAAAGCACTGATGTATTCATAATTTCAAACAAATGTTGACTTTGGAAATATTGGAAAGAAAAAATAATTTTCTTATTAAAACCTTTATTAAATGAAAGTACAATTTTTTAGGTAACATTTGAACATTTCCTTAGTTATATAAGGCTAAAAATAAATAAAAAATTGTTACTATTAGGACTTTAAAACAAAAACACCGTACTAAGTAGAATTATGAGGCGTAATGCAAATGTGATTTGCATCACAGTTTTCCTCGTCATGAGTGTAAAAAGAAGTTCACCACTATAGTACACACATGGATAGAATTATTGAGACATGGCTGAGGATTGCTTATTTTACATAGTAACGTCTGGATTTGATTTGATGTGATTTTTTTTTTTCTCTCCATGTTTTAATCCATTCGTATGATGCAGATCCCTCCTGTGAATGAGCACGCGTATGTGTATGGATACGGAAAATGAATGCCAATAAAAGGCAACATTTAAGTCGGTCCGTGCAGAAGTATTTTACAACATTTAACCTGTAATTGTGGCAAATATCAACATTTATTTGTTAGATCTGTTCTCTTAAACCAATAAACCAATAATGGTAACATAAGCTAGCTGTTGATGTTATTGTTTAATTTTTTGGTTTGAGCAAGTTGAAAACGGCATCGTAAAAGGGGAACTTTTGCCTATCGTTCACAAACATTGTGAAAGACATGACGACGGATGTATTTTTTTCTAATGCATTCTAACTTGTAAATAAAAGTCATCTCACAATGGAGCCAAAGGAGGCCTCTATTCCACCTATTAAACCTAATAAATAACCATCCAAAAAGCGCCAACAATACTCCATTTACATTTAGTGACTTGAATATTAACCAAGCATTAGTGATATTGTTCTAAGTAGGGCTCGGCGATATATCGAGTTTGTAAGATATATCATCCATCCATCTTCTTCCGCTTATCCGAGGTCGGGTCGCGGGGGAAGCAGCCTAAGCAGGGAAGCCCAGACTTCCCTCTCCCCAGCCACTTCTTCCAGCTCTTCCCGGGGGATCCCGAGGCGTTCCCAGGCCAGCCGGGAGACATAGTCTTCCCAACGTGTCCTGGGTCTTCCCCGTGGCCTCCTACCAGTCGGACGTGCCCTAAACACCTCCCTAGGGAGGCGTTCGGGTGGCATACTGACCAGATGCCCGAACCACCTCATCTGGCTCCTCTCGATGTGGAGGAGCAGCGGCTTTACTTTGAGCTCCCCCCGGATGACAGAGCTTCTCACCCTATCTCTAAGGGAGAGCCCCGCCACCCGGCGGAGGAAACTCGTTTCGGCCGCTTGTACCCGTGACCTTGTCCTTTCGGTCATAACCCAAAGCTCATGACCATAGGTGAGGATGGGAACGTAGATCGACCGGTAAATTGAGAGCTTTGCCTTCCGGCTCAGCTCCTTCTTCACCACAACAGATCGATACAGCTTCCGCCTTACTGAAGACGCCGCACCGATCCGCCTGTCGATCTCACGATCCACTCTTCCCTCACTCGTGAACAAGACTCCAAGGTACTTGAACTCCTCCACTTGGGGCAGGGTCTCCTCCCCAACCCGGAGATGGCGCTCCACCCTTTTCCGGGCGAGAACCATGGACTCGGACCTGGAGGTGCTGATTCTCATCCCAGCCGCTTCACACTCAGCTGCGAACCGATCCAGTGAGAGCTGAAGATCCTGGCCAGATGAAGCCATCAGGACCACATCATCCGCAAAAAGCAGAGACCTAATCCTGCAGCCACCAAACCGGATCCCCTCAACGCCTTGACTGCGCCTAGAAATTCTGTCCATAAAAGTTATGAACAGAATCGGTGACAAAGGGCAGCCTTGGCGGAGTCCAACCCTCACTGGAAACGTGTCCGACTTACTGCCGGCAATGCGGACCAAGCTCTGACACTGATCATACAGGGAGCGGACCGCCACAATCAGACAGTCCGATACCCCATACTCTCTGAGCACTCCCCACAGGACTTCCCGAGGGACATGGTCGAGTGCCTTGTCCAAGTCCACAAAGCACATGTCGACTGGTTGGGCAAACTCCCATGCACCCTCAAGGACCCTGCCGAGAGTATAGAGCTGGTCCACAGTTCCACGACCAGGACGAAAACCACACTGTTCCTCCTGAATCCGAGGTTCGACTATCCGGCGAAGCCTCCTCTCCAGTACACCTGAATAGACCTTACCGGGAAGGCTGAGGAGTGTGATCCCACGATAGTTAGAACACACCCTCCGGTTCCCCTTCTTAAAGAGAGGAACCACCACCCCGGTCTGCCAATCCAGAGGTATCCCCGATGTCCACGCGATGCTGCAGAGTCTTGTCAACCAAGACAGCCCCACAGCATCCAGAGCCTTAAGGAACTCCGGGCGGATCTCATCTACCCCCGGGGCCTTGCCACCGAGGAGCTTTTTAACTACCTCAGCAACCTCAGCCCCAGAAATAGGAGAGCCCACCACAGATTTCCCAGGCATGTGTTGGTGGGATTGAGGAGGTCTTCGAAGTATTCCCTCCACCGATACACAACATCCGCAGTCGAGGTCAGCAGAACACCATCCTCACCATACACGGTGTTGAAAGTGCACTGCTTCCCTTTCCTGAGGCGGCGGATAGTGGTCCAGAATTGCTTCGAAGCCGTCCATAAGTCGTTTTTCATGGCTTCCCAGAACTCCTCCCATGTCCGAGTTTTTGCCTCTGCGACTGCTGAAGCTGCACACCGCTTGGCCTGTCGGTACCCGTCCGCTGCCTCAGGAGTCCTATGAGCCAAAAGAACCCGATAGGACTCCTTCTTCAGCTTGACGGCATCCCTCACCGCAGGTGTCCACCAACGAGTTCTAGGATTACCGCCACGACAGGCACCAACTACCTTGCGGCCACAGCTCCAATCAGCTGCCTCGACAATAGAGGCGCGGAACATCAATCAATCAATCAATCAATGTTTATTTATATAGCCCTAAATCACAAGTGTCTCAAAGGGCTGCACAAGCCACAACGACATCCTCGGTACAGAGCCCACACAAGGGCAAGGAAAAACTCACCCCAGTGGGACGTCAATGTGAATGACTATGAGAAACCTTGGAGAGGACATGGTCCACTCGGACTCAATGTCCAGCACCTCCCTCGTGACATGTTCAAAGTTCTTCCGGAGGTGGGAATTGAAACTCTCTGACAGGAGACTCTGACAGACGTTCCCAGCAAACCCTCACAATGCGTTTGGGCCTGCCAGGTCTGTCCGGCATCCTTCCCCATCATCGCAGCCAACGCCAAAACATGAGGCCGCAAATCCGATGACACAACTTCAAAGTCGATCATGGAACTGCGGCCTAGGGTGTCCTGGTGCCAAGTGCACATATGGACACCCTTATGTTTGAACTTGGTGTTCATTATGGACAATCCGTGACGGGCACAAAAGTCCAATAACAAAACACCACTCGGGTTCAGATCCGGACGGCCATTTTTCCCAATCACGCCTCTCCAGGTTTCACTGTCGTTGCCAACATGAGCGTTGAAGTCCCCTAGTAAAACGAGGTAATCACCCGGGGGAGCACTCTCAAGTACTACCTCGAGTGAATCCAAAAAGGGTGGGTACTCTGAGCTGCCGTTGGCGCGTAAGCGCAAACCACAGTCAGGACCTACCCCCCCACCCGAAGGCGAAGGGAAGCTACCCTCTCGTCCACCGGGTTGAACTCCAACGTGCAGGCTCTGAGCCGGGGGGAAACAAGAATTGCCACCCCAGCCCGTCGCCTCTCACTGCCGGCAACGCCAGAGTGGAAGAGAGTCCAGCCCCTCTCGAGAGAACTGGTTCCAGAGCCCTTGCTGTGCGTCGAAGTGAGTCCGACTATATCTAGCCGGAACTTCTCGACCTCGCGCACTAGCTCTGGCTCCTTCCCCCCAGCGAGGTGATGTTTCACGTCCCAAGAGCTAGCTTCTGTAGCCGAGGATCGGACCGCCAAGTGCCCCGCCTTCGGCTTCCGCCCAGCTCACACTGCACCCGACCTCTATGGCCCCTGCTATGGGTGGTGAGCCCATTGGAGGGGGCACCCACGTTGCCTCTTCGGGCTTTGCCCGGCCGGGCCCCATGGGTACAGTCTCGTCCACCGGGTTGAACTCCAACGTGCAGGCTCTGAGCCGGGGGGCAACAAGAATTGCCACCCCAGCCCGTCGCCTCTCACTGCCGGCAACGCCAGAGTGGAAGAGAGTCCAGCCCCTCTCGAGAGAACTGGTTCCAGAGCCCTTGCTGTGCGTCGAAGTGAGTCTGACTATATCTAGCCGGAACTTCTCGACCTCGCGCACTAGCTCTGGCTCCTTCCCCCCCAGCGAATTGACGTTCCACGTCCCAAGAGCTAGCTTCTGTAGCCGAGGATCGGACCGCCAAGTGCCCCGCCTTCGGCTTCCGCCCAGCTCACACTGCACCCGACCTCTATGGCCCCTGCTATGGGTGGTGAGCCCATTGGAGGGGGGACCCACGTTGCCTCTTCGGGCTTTGCCCGGCCGGGCCCCATGGGGACAGGCCCGGCCACCAGGAGCTCGCCATCGTGCCCCACCTCCGGGCCTGGCTCCAGAGGGGGACCCCGGTGACCCGCGTCCGGGCGAGGAAAATCTGGGTCCTTTCGTTTGTATTCTTCATGGAGGTCTTTGAGCTGTTCTTTGTCTGATCCCTCACCTAGGACCAGTTTGTCTTGGGAGACCCTACCAGGGGGCAAAAAGCCCCCGGACAACATAGCTCCTAGGATCATTGGGACACGCAAACTCCTCTACCACGGTAAGGTGGCAGCTCAGAGAGGAGTAAGATATATCATTATATTTTTAAACAAGATATGAATTAAGAAAATATCTTAATATCAATATAATTTATTTTATGTTAATTTTATGTTAACACATTTGTTGTGTTCCTTGTTCTCCCAACGGGTCCCACTCCCTCTCAAAACTCCATGGGCTACTAAACCCCTCCCCTTCCTCCTTCCAAGACGTGCTCGTATAAGAACATCCATGATTGGTTGGTTGTGTACTATGATGAGTCACGATTGATTAGAGCAAAACATTACTGACAGGCCAATCAGCCAAGATAGGGCGGGTCATCGAACCAGGAAGGGAAATCACAACAGACATCCCAAATGACGACGAGAGAGTCGGAGAAGAGAAGAGGGAATATTCAAGCGGGCGATTTATATATTTAAAAAAACTAGTGGAAGATGGCAAAGGGATTCTCTTCCTTAGATTTTTCTTTTAGCGATGTAGACGACGTCCTGGAAACCCACAATGCGTCTACTTGGCCACATTTGGACAAATGTATACGTCTGGATAAATCATTCATTTGAGTTGTTTACCATGTAAACCCAAATCAAAACTGTTTTCGAGTTGCCAAAGCACGAGAAATGCTGCCAAAAATGTATGCCGAAGTGAGGAAGATAATAGCCGCACAATTCGGTAAAGTCACTTATTTGGCGCTGACCAGAACCATACATGTTTGACAGACCATTACATCGTCGACTGGGAATTAAAAAGTGCCTGCCTGCAAATTTATTTTTTATCTGAGTTTGATTAAAAAAAAATATTTGCACAGTTATTCATTTTACAGAGAAATAATATTTTTCTATTTTATTTATGTTATGTAATTTTGTGCTACTTAAACAGTTTTTCTCTGCTGTTAATACCCATCTTGACTAACTGGGTTAATAAAAGTGCCACTGACTGTTTACAGTACAGTTGTCATTCAGTTCAATTTCAGTGAATCTCGCTCAAAAAATGAATATCTTTATATGTATACTTTCACCGGAAAATATATCGAGATATATATCGAATATTGAGTTTAAGCCAAAATATATCGAGATATACTTTTTTGTCTATATCGCCCAGCCCTAGTTATAAGCGCTAACATTGACAAACTATTTATAGCCGTGCCGTGGTCATGAGCTTGTGTGCCTATGTTAACGTGATCTACTAATGAGCTGCTTCCTCGTTTCCTTTCCTTATGATCTAAACTTTATTTTAGATCATAAATCATGCCTCTCGCCTGGATAGTAGGACGACGTATTTCGACATGTTGGGACACTTTGACAGGCAATTTAGACCCGGAAATGCAGAGAACGACACAAAAAGATGCTTGATTATGAGTAATTTTTCATCTAAAAGGGAATATATGAACATCCTAGCAGTCAGCATCCTAATGACAGCAGACATTGTACAGTAAGTGATGGTTTATGTTTTTTTTGCTCTCAAAGTCTGCAGTGAGTAGTAATCAGTGATATAGTTGGGGGGAAAAAAGCAAACGTGATGCTTAAAGTGATCAAAATACATAAATATGAAATGTTTGTATAAATGTGTCTGTTACTACATTACATATATACTTACAGTATATAAAACCTTAATGGAGGTATTTAGATGTTTTAAGGGCTTTTATAGGCACAATAGAGCGTCTCCCATAGGCTACATTGTAAGTGGACTTTTAATTGCATTCATTTAGTAGTTAGAATGCATTTAAAACAAATACATCCGTCGTCATGTCTTTCATAATGATTGTGAACGATAGGCAAAATTAAAGTTCCCCTTTAATGTTTGCTTAACTTGTCAGACTTTAACTCGCGGGATGTCATACATAACAGTGCTTTGAGATACGTTTTGGTTAAATTCTAAATTGTTTGACAGATACTTTGTATGCCAACCTTCACATTTAGACATGTTTCTTATTCGAAGTATATTATAGAATAAATGTTTTATCTGTTGCTCACATTCCTTGTGCTTTTTGCAGGATGTGAAACTTTCAGCCGAAGTGGAACCATTCATCCCACAGAAAAAAGATCTCGAAGGATCCCTGATCAGCATGAGTCTTCTCGGAGAGCCGGCGAGTGGAGGAGGAGGTGGTGAAGGCATACGAGGGAGTAATGAAGGGGTTGAAACCACTCCTATACCGAGCTACCTCATCACCTGTTACCCTTTTGTGCAGGAGAACCAACACAACAGGTACTGTCAATATCACAAAGTGGGATATGTAGAAAAGGGTCTCTCTAAAGAGTGTTTGTTTTAACTACGTCAAGTGAGGTACTAATTAGACTGAGTTATTGAGCTTGCATGTTTCTCTTCTTCTAAGGTGTATTGCATCTTACTGTTGAACTCAAGATTCATCACGTCAAGTAGCCGCCCCTCTTTTCCTGATTTTTCCACTCCCATCATTGTTATGGCTCTGCACAATGCATGAGCACTCATCTCTGATAGCATGACTACGCCTATTCTCCTCCAAGTCCAGTTAAGAGTCCCATGAGAGAGACATAATGACACACAAACTTTTTCATATTTCCACGTTATTTTTAAGTGCACTGTTTTATGTAGAGATCTGTGTTGCAATTTTATACTACTCAAGAACCACCAGCTCTTTTTGGGATTTTTCTTTTGTTGAATACCTAACAATGATGAGTTTACTACATTATGCTACTGCTACTAAACCAAGATCGGTGGTCTGTCTCCAGCAGCCAGTCTTTTGACTGAAAATGATGTGGATGCCAATCATGCAATGAACGTGCTGTGCATTTAAATGACAAAAGTGTTTTTTATACCACATTCTCAATGCATATTTTTACCTTTCTTTAAGTTTAAAACCCCATAACTAGGATTGGATACTGGTGCAGAGTTGCTAAATGAGATGGGCGCACCACCAGTGTTTCCAGCAGCTCTTTTATTTGTCCACAGTGATCTTCAATGTCCTGCTCAGTGCACGCATCCGTTCCTTTGTCCCCCACACCCCCATCCTCCAATTGAATGCAAGGAAATGACTGCTATAGTATGTTGGTTGTAAAAATGTCCACATGTTTACGTATCATGAACACACCCGATTAACACACCTAAATGTACATCACAAGGCAAAGCAACATCTCAGATGTGTTGGTTTAGACATTGGTGGCCAACTTCAGCTCCTTTAAAACAAATGGAGATTTCATGATTGTTCAGTCATGACCTTATTTGATCTGATTTTAATTAGGATCAAATCAGAATTGTAGGAGTAGTACTGTCAAATCCTATATTAATTTATGCAACTATAGCAGCACATGAATGCTAAAGTTAAGCAATATTGATTGGCTGCTGTATAGGGATGATGTTTGATAAGAAATGATCGAGATCGAGCCTATTATCGAATCCTCTTATCGAACCGATTCCTTATCGATTCTCTTATCAAGTCCAGATAGGTTGTTGTATATGGAAAAAAACACGCAATATTTGGTTTAACAAAAGCTCACTTTTATTATATAAGAAAAAAATAAAATCTAATAAATAAATAAATATTGACTGTTACCCCCCTAAAAAAATTAAATTAAATAAATAAATATTGACTGTTGTTACCCAAAGTATATTAAGTGGGATTTTTCAGAAAAACAAATATATACAGTAACACAAAAACAACCTGTCTGTGATCACTATAGGTGTATAAATAATAATATAGTGTTAAATAAAATCAGTCCCTTGGGCACAAAACTTAAAATAATACAGCTCTCCAAAAAGTGCACTTCTGCTGCTATTTGACATAACTTTGTTATGATGCTTTGACATTTTTGCACTTTATTTCTTTATTGAAAGAAAATTCTATGAAGAGAAAAGTTGTTTGCAACTTTGGTTACAATGCTAAAAGATGAAAAGTTAAAGCTAAAAAAAGAAATACACTTTATTGATTTAACATTATTTCTTTATAGGGGGAAATATGTGATGTTATGAGCTAGGGAATATAACAACTACACTACCCAGCATGCAACGGGAGTGACGAGCATGCGCGGTAGCCCCGAAAAGTGTTGTTGCATGTCGTCACGCCGGCAGCTAAGAATGAGGTTATGAGCACGCTGTGAAAGTAAACGTCAAGAACTCAGCCAACACTCCTCGTCTGCATTATTTATAATTAGACAGACAACACATATACGGTGTGATTTTGTTTTGTTTACAAGGAAAGAAAAACAAAAGTTAAAAAAGGGAGATCATGTCATATATGTTGTATGTGCTCCGGTTGCTTTAAGAACGTTGCGACAGCTGCCGTAAAGGAGGTGCGTTTCTAGCCTGGTTGCTATGTTTCCGGTTAGTCGTAAAAGTGTTCGTCATGTGTTTGTACCCTGCTCAAATCTCTCAGTAAGGTTATTCATTGGATTATACATTTTGTTTTGAACTTTATTACACCTTGGAGCGCTTTTTCCGGTCTATTGTTTTTCCTGCTTTCCCTATCTGCGCCTAATGACTGAGCTACGTGACGTCAATTCTTGTGATGTCTCACGGGGCATTTCTGGTCGGGACGGGATTCGTTCCCAGGGATTCGAATAAAAAAACAACTCTTTTTCTTTACTATAGTGGTCTTGATAACGGGTACCGGTTCTCAAAAAGGGATTCGAGTCCGAGGACTCTGGGCTTTTCTTATCGAACAACCGGGAAAACCGGTTTTGAGTATCATCCCTACTGCTGTATCTATTATCTGTGGTTATTAGTGGGTTTAGAGTTTTCTGGTAATGTAAATAATTTGTTCTCAATCAGCATTTTAAAGACAAAGTTCCAGTTCAAAACTAACTTTCTTTTTGCTTCGCAGGCAACATCTAATGTACAATGGAGGGGAGCCGCGCTGGCAGCAGCCTAACCCAAGCCCTGGTGGTCCCTACCTTGCCTACCCAATCATGTCCTCCCCTCAACCACATGTGTCCAATGACTATGCCTACTACCAGATTATGCCTGCCCCGTGTCCCCCAATGATGGGATTCTACCAAACATTCCCTGGCACCTATGCAGGGCCACTGCAACCTGGGGTTGTCAACCAAGTTTCGGCAGATGTTGGCGATAGGACTCTCCCTGTTGTGCCAACTTATGGGATGACAAATCAACGAGAAAGAGGCATGGTCCAACCTACTCTCCCAAAGGTACAAAGGAATGACTCTTTTATTGTAATAATCTCACAATTAAGATAACAGTAAACTCACACCATTTTTATAAAACAGCATCAGGTAAGTGTTTGCCAGCCTCCGAGGGGTCGCCGTCCCCCACCCAGGAATGTAATGATCCAGAAGGAGGTGTGCACAATTGGACTTGATGGTAGAAGTAAGAAAGTTCTACTGGTGGATGCAGCTCAGCAGACAGGTAAATATACTCCTGGTAATAAAGAATATATTCTACTATATTCTACTCTAACCTACTCAGTGACCTAGTGGGTAGTGTTCGCCCTGAGATTGGTAGTTTGTGAGTTCAAACCCCGGCCGAGTCATACCAAATACTATAAAAATTGGACCCATTACCTCCCTGTTTGGCACTCAGCATCAAGGGTTGGGATTGGGAGTTAAATAATTCCATGGCGCGGCCACCGCTGCTGCCCACTGCTCCCCCACCAGCAGAGGACAAATTTCCCCACACCTAGTGTGTGTGTGACAATTATTGGTACTTTAGCTTTAATATATCTGCTTAAAAAAATGCGCCTATTCCCAGTTTCTACTTATATATTTTCAGGTTGTAAATACTGTGTATGTTTTTTTATCAATTCGTAAACATAATGTTTCACACAAAATATCGTATGTTCGCAGAACAACGCAGTTTCGTTTCAGTGCATAAGTCAGATCCAGTGCCAGTAACAGCAGCATCTGGTCTTACAGGTTGATGATGCTAATGGTTGTGCTTCTAAACTAAAGGGAATGTCGCGATTCCAGTTAGGTCCACTTATTTGCGTATGTGCAGCTCATGATGTCACCAGTCTTGATACTGATCGCAAGGTAACTGTTGTGCTTGAATTCCTCCTGAAACCACATTGGTTTTGGGACACGTTCTGTACCTTTGCACAACAAGTTTCGGTTAAAATTTTCTGCCATTTTTTTAGTAACTGTTAATGCTGGTGCATTTCAAGTATGCCATTGCAATACCAAAGTAGCCAAAGTACTGTACTAGAAAATATATACAATAATAAACACATTTCTAAACTAAAAGAGCACAAACACACAGCATCACTATTACGAAGCCGTTAACAATAGCAGGTTTCTTAGTACCAAGTCCTATCTCCATGGAGGAAGCGTAAGGCTTTATAAACGGATCACTTTAACCTTTTTGTGGTAGGTATTATGCATACTTGCCAACCCTCCCGATTTTCCCAGTAGACACCCGAATTTCAGTGCCCCTCCCGAAAATCTCCCGGGGCAACCATTCTCCCGAATTTCTCCCGATTTCCACCCGTACAACAGTATTGGGGGCGTGCCTTAAGGCACTGCCTACAGCGTCCGCTTTTCCTCCATACAAACAGCGTGCCGACCCAGTCATATAATATATGCGGCATATTAGTGATTGCAACACATACTTGATCAACAGCCATGCAGGTCACACTGAGGGTGGCCGTATAGACAACTTTAACACTGTTACAAATATGCGCCACACTGTGAACCCACACTAAACAAGAATGACAAACACATTTCGGGAGAACATCCGCACTGTAACACAACATAAACACACCTGAACAAATACCCAGAACCCCTTGCAGCACTAACTCTTCCGGGATGCTACAATATACACTCCCGCTACCACCAAACCCCACCCACCTAAACCCCCCCCCCCCCACCTGAACTCATTTTTGTGCAATATCTAGTTACTTAATGTAAACACAAAAGTACACATTTCACCACTTTTTTTTAACATTCTGGGGAAGCTGAGCTTATTTTGAAGTCTTAGAGGAATTGCCACCGATCTGTATGTATGGTCGGTCTCTGTTCCGCAAAAGTGCAAACGTATTTTGGAATCAATGCAAACCCTCTTCTTCAGCAAACAGATCAGAATATTGAACTTATTGCCTATTTGATTGATGCCAGAAGTCTATACCCCTTTGACAATGTCAGTCATATCTGCGCATTATTGTCTTTGTGAAAGCATATATTTTTAATACAACTCTTGTATTGAATTTCTTCCCATATGTCACCCTCAGATTTCCCAATTGAGGTGTCCGGAAGGTGTACCGCAGAGCAGGCCAGTCCCCTGCTGTGGAAGAACGGAACAAAGAAGCGGCATTCATCTAATCTGTCTGAAAGCTACTATGATCAGAGCACCAGTGAGGCAGATATAGACAGCGACAGTGGCTACTGTAGCCCCAAACATAACCAGGCAGCAGGGGTAACACAGCGAACAATGGAGACCTCTACAACATCCACAGTATGGCAACAGGTTTGATAATAAACTGATAAAAGGGGGAATTATATTAAACTGTATCTAATTTACATGTGCAGTAGATGTTAAATGTTATATTGCTAATCAAGTCTATCAACTGCTGATGCAATAACAGGTTTATATCAAGCTATCCCTTTTCTTCTTTATTTTTAGGGGGTTGAGACTGGTGTAATGACAAGTAAGTTTGATTGTGAATGTCTGAATGCTTTGCAGGGCTCACCTCTATACATGAAGCTCTCACTGTTACATGTCTTTGGAACCTAATTTTCACCTAATATCCAAAAGCGGATCCAAAATTTTGCCATAGGAAAGCTAATTCCTATCAGTTTTGTTTTACAGTATCAGTCATATAAATTGAACAATGGCAATGTATTCATGTTAGTTGGTTGTAGTTGGCAAGCAGTTAATTCTACTGAGCTGTATTACAAGAGTAAAACTATTATCTTTGTAAGGGTGAACTTTTTAATATAACTATAAAAACCCTATATACTCTGATCAATGTTAAGTTACCAGTGTGGCTTTTTGTGTCCACTAGCAGGTACGTGGGCGAATGTAGCTTCTCAGGCTACCCATAATTCCTGGGGAGACAGGAATGGCCAATTTCACAGAGGAGACCACAGGAAGAATCATGAACAGAGGAGCTTCACACAGGTGCTGTAGAGTACAGCCCACTTGTTTTTTGTTTTGTTTTTTTACCTATGATCATTATAATTATATAAATACAGATTTTCTTTCTGATTGTTTTTTCACCCTCTGCTTTATAGGATTTTCATAGTGGTTGTCCAAAGCATGTTCAGCCAAACCAGTCAGAACAAAGACTGCAGCCAGTGGCTGCCACAAATGATGGGCTTAATCCAAAGCCTCTTTACTTTGAGGTGAGACTATGAATACTTTATGAAAGGTACATGCTTCTTATGTTTTTTGCATTCATTGTGCTGAGATGTCATTTATATATCATAAGGATGAAGATGAGTTCCCAGATTTACCCACTTTAAGTGCTACCCAGCGTGGCACCAAAGTAGAACCAACTCCAGCCATGACGCAAATGCAGCCTAAACTACATAAAAACGTGGTAGGTGTATTGCATACCAGTAGACTAAGTTTGCACCAACCAAAAAGGGGTAATCAGATCCAGTTTCCCATTGTACACTTTGGAATAGTAAACTCTGATTTAATTTGTGTTCATGTGCAGTGTATAAGCCACAGTAACAAAGTGTTGGAACATTTCAATGAGAATTTTATTTGGTAAATGATGTAAACATTCAAATTTTTACATTTGCAATCAGAATTAATTCATGTCGATTATATTTTAGGGAGACACTACTTTGGTTCATTTGTCATGTATATAGCATTAGTGATTTGACCTACCCTACCTAAGCACCTACAATAGAAGCAGATCACGGCTTTCTTTTTAGTTCTCAATGGCTCACCCCTAAAACTCATCAATATCCTTTTTGCCCGCTTCTCCAAAGTCTGTCATCTTTGGTGCGATAATTGAATTATTATTTTATTGGCTGATGGTGTGTTTAAACAGACACAACATCGGCGGGATAGGAACTATGTCAATGAAAAACTGTTTGTAAATAAACCAACTAATGAAACATGGCTCTATGTGCTCAACATTTGCCCAATAGTGACTTAGTATTACATTTGTTTATCACAGATAGAACACCTACCACAAAACTCCCCTATCAGCATTGTGCAGACACCAATCCCAATTACCACATCTGTTGCCAAGAGAGCCAAAAGCCATAGGAAAAAGGCCCTGGCTGCTGCCTTGGCCACTGCTCAAGAATACTCAGAGATCAGCATGGAACAGCAGAAATTAAAGGTACTGTGCAATGCTGCTTTGATCCACACATAACATGGAATTATGTTAGGCTCCCTTGACTGCAGCTGGCCCATGATTGGATTAGCGGGGTGACCTTGGTGTATCCTTCATTTATCCTACCTGGCAGGAGGCGCTCACCAAGACAGCAGGCAAGAAGAGCAAAACTCTTGTCGAACTGGACTTAGGAGACATGCTGGCAGCATTGGCTAAAGAGCAGCAGTCGATGAAGGCCAGACAACTCACCAATACCAAGCCATTGTGTTTTACAGGTATCACCGCTAAAATTGGTACTTATTGTTCAAATTAGGGCTGCACAATTAATCAAATTAAGGTGTTCCATGATTTAAAGTCAATAATATTAACATTTAAAAAGCATGCTGTGTTACATATCAAATCAAGCACTTTCACAGTCGTGGCAGCAGAAGCCCCTGTGAAGCACTGCCGCCCACGCTAGACCTCAATGACCATGCCGGCATTAAGACACCCTTTTGCGGGATGCTGCGGTCTGCTCGTTTAATTTCCACTAAGTCCTCAGTGTGCGTTGCCTCGAATTTCCACTGTATACAGTCAGGCATATGCGCGCCAGCGGACTATTTCTGTTTTTATTCAAGTCAATGTATCCGTTTCCACCGCCTGCAGAACATCACATTACTTTCAAAATAAAATACTACGTCTTCCCCTGAAGATCTCGTAAAAGTTCATGCTTTTTCACTGCGTGGACTGGTATTGCTGAACGGCAGAGGGTGAAGCCGGTCCCCGGCCGTAGCAGTGAATGGGCGCTTGCATTGCAGCAGGCCCATAGTTCGCATTCAGTGGAAATTTGGGGTTTCAGACCGTACTGCTGTTATGTTAATAAACAGCAACGGGTAAGGACTCCCACGGAAAGTGACTTTTTTTTAATGGACCCAAAAAATATATAAAAAGAACTGAATGTCGATAGAAAGATGGCTCAAAAGAAAAACAACAAAGTGGAAAGGAACAAATGGCCCAAAGAAGACGAGAGTGAGATTTTGCGATCAATTCGGTTGAAATGTTTGCACTGTAAAACAGAGCATTCTGCATATTTAAGAGCAACTAACCACAAACAAGGTTAAAAAAAAATATATTCTGGCAGCTAACCCCATCTTAAATGTTTGACTTGCATAACAAAAACTTTATTCAAACACATATGAGGACATCTGCAGTATGTAAGTTAATGCTAAGCACTTGTTTGTGTAAAAATCAAACACACCTCCAATTAAAACATTTTTAAATTTGTGTTAAATATGTTGACTCAATTTATCAGAGTTTTGTTTAGTTTGGTTCTTTATCTTTTACTTGTTTTTTGCTGCACAGTTTTTATTTCTTTCAAAAAATATGTAAGTAGTATACTGTATAGTGATCTTGTGGTAAAAGTGCAATTTTAATGTGCATTTATTAGAAAAAAAGAATAAAGGTAATCAGAAATATCCCTGTTTATTTAAACTGTTTTCCCTAAAATTTGCATTGAAACTGAATGTGTTTTATTTGATTACTCTATTAATCAAACAAATTGATTGATAACTCAGTTACTAAAATAATCAATAGCTGCAACCCAAATAAGGGTTATTCAGCCTTTTTATTAGACTTCTATATCATTACAAATTACTTGATGAGAATGTGTTTTATTTTATTACTCGATTAATGAAACAAATTGATCGGTAACTCCGTTACTAAAATAATTAAAAGCTGCAGCCCTTTAAAAGGTTTATTTAGCCCTTTCGTTAGACTTCTTTTATCATTACAAATTACATGATGACGACAGGTTTACGTGCACTCCCCTTTGCCCCCAACCCACCACCTACGGGACCCCATCACCACAAGCACATTCCCGACCTGTGGAAAACACTGTCTTACCTAACATAATGAATATTCATGATTATTAATTGTGACCCATTTTCTTGGCCATAATTGTGCAGCCTTTGTCCAAATCATTGCAGCTTACATTTACCAACCGACTCTGCTGTACTCATGCTTGTGTTGTCACTTTGTTGTATTTCTCCCTAGTTGGAACAACTGCTTCATTCCACAGATCCGGTTCTACTAACTTTGCAGCCATGTTGAAGGGTCATCAACAACCACACTTGGCCTCCTCTAACACTATGGACTCTAGTGCTCCTCGTATAAAACGAGCAAAGGAGAGGGAGATCCCTAAAGTCAAGCGACCGACTGCCCTAAAGAAGGTTTGTTATGGATGCAAATGATACAGGAGCAGTGAAAGAAATACACTACAGCCTAATCTTAAATTGAAATATGGTGCAAAGTTTGAGTTAATTTGAGACCCAGACCAATTAAAGGCGCCTTTTTCAGTTGATTTTTTGATTCCAGCATAACTCAGTTTTTTAACATTTGACACTTTTTGTAATTTTAATGAAATACTGAATGTGGGGTTTTATTAGCTCTTAACTATAATTTGGCTAAATCATCAGAATATTATTAAATATATTCCGGAGAGTTTATAGCTTCTATTCTTCCGGGAAGACTTTCTACAATCTTTTGAATTTTGTCTGGAGGAATTTATCGGCCAAAACAAAAACAAACTTCTTTGGTGAGGGACCTGCTGATCTACTTGTCCATATAGTGTTCTTTATGTTGCCTAAAATTAAAACAATGGTTTGAATAATTGTGTTTTTGTTAACATTAAACATTTGGTGGTAAGCTTTTATTTGTATTGTAAGTTTGTCTTGGTTCTTGTAGATTATTTTAAAGGAGCGAGAAGGCAAAAAAGGCAAAACACACATAGATCAAGAGTCATCAGGCCAAGAAGAGCACGAGAACGATTGTTTACATTTTACTGAAGATCTATCGCAGGAACCTGCATCTCAAGAAGGTGAAGTATGAACATTTAAAAAATAGGTGCTAATAGGTATGGTGTTTTCATTATTAGTTCTCTTTGTGCTTCAGAAAACGGTCTCAGTGTTCCCAGCGACACATCGCTGTCCCCCGCCAGTCAGAATTCTCCATACAGCATCACCCCAGTGTCCCAGGGTTCTCCTTCAAGCTCTGGCATCGGTAGTCCCATGGCTTCCAACACAGTTACAATAATACACAGTCGACGTTTCCGAGAGTAAGTGACTCCTCATGCAGTCGGTGTCAGAAATCTTGATGTGGTTTTAGCAAAAATGTGTTCCACCCATAAATAGCCTTTGTTGGGAGAAACATCTGAAAGTTAGCGGGTATTTTTGTAGGGGCGAAACTTTGTACAATGCTGAATTGTAGAGTGTGGCACAGATGTCTGACACATTCTGCCTTTTCAGCAAAAATGTATGCAAGTAGCCATAAATGTGTCTTTGTGTCTTCTACTATAGGCCTATTGTCTTTTCCCACCCTTCTGACACATTTTGCATTTAAAAGCCTCAAAACAGTGCTTGTTACTGAGCTCCTCATGCTGTGCTCTGGCCACACTAATTTAATCTAATTACTTTGCACTAAATTGACATTTATCTCCATTACTCTATACTGAAGTTAAGTTTTGATGTATTTTACATGATTCAAAACCCTTAAAGCAGTGGCTGTAACTTGTTTCTGTGAGATGCTCCAACACCGCTTTATATAAAATGTTCAACTCAAATTTTTTGAGAATTGCCGATTGATCAGCCAATGATCAGCATCGGCTGATTGTCATGAAAAAATGATCGGCATTGATTAATGCCTTTTAATTCCAATCCCCTTTTTTTCCCCAGACACCCCCCCCCCCCCCCAACATATGTTGCTCCAAAACCTGTATTTACCTTTCAGCATTAATGGCGCCTTCACAGATGTGTAAGTTACCCATGTCTTGGGCACTAATACACCCCCATACCATCACAGATGCTGGCTTTTCAACTTTGCGCCTATAACAATCCGGATGGTTCTTTTCCTCTTTGGTCCGAATGACACGACGTCCACAGTTTCCAAAAACAATTTGAAATGTGGACTCGTCAGACCACAGAACACCTTTCCACTTTGTATCAGTCCATCTTAGATGAGCTCAGGCCCAGCGAAGCCGACGGCGTTTCTGGGTGTTGTTGATAAACGGTTTTCGCCTTGCATAGGAGAGTTTTAACTTGCACTTACAGATGTAGCGACCAACCGTAGTTACTGACAGTGGGTTTCTGAAGTGTTCCTGAGCCCATGTGGTGATAACCTTTACACACTGATGTCGCTTGTTGATGCAGTACAGCCTGAGAGATCGAAGGTCACAGGCTTAGCTGCTTACGTGCAGTGATTTCTCCAGATTCTCTGAACCCTTTGATGATATTACGGACCGTAGATGGTGAAATCCCTAAATTCCTTGCAATAGCTGGTTGAGAAAGGTTTTTCTTAAACTGTTCAACAATTTGCTCACGCATTTGTTGACAAACTGGTGACCCTCGCCCCATCCTTATTTATAGTATAACAAGTATAACCCATTTATAACCCATCCTTGTTTGTGAATGACTGAGCATTTCATGGAATCTTCTTTTATACCCAATCATGGCACCCACCTGTTCCCAATTTGCCTGTTCACCTGTGGGATGTTCCAAATAAGTGTTTGATGAGCATTCCTCAACTTTATCAGTGTTTATTGCCACCTTTCCCAACTTCTTTGTCACGTGTTGCTGGCATCAAATTCTAAAGTTAATGATTATTTGCAAAAAAAAAAATGTTTCAGTTTGAACATCAAATATGTTGTCTTTGTTGCATATTCAACTGAATATGGTTTGAAAATTATTTGCAAATCATTGTATTCCGTTTATATTTACATCCAACACAATTTCCCAACTCATATGGAAACGGGGTTTGTAGTTACTGTGTCCTGTTGACTTTATTTTGATCAAACTACTGTATGTAGTGACAGAAATGAGGAAATAGTTTAAGTATTATGTTACTGGTCAACTGTCAGTGGCTTATACATTTAGAAATTTAAAGTTAATACATGTGATCGTTATTGACCAATCTCTTTAATGGATGATTGGCAGCATAAAACCCTGATCGTAACTACTAATTTCCAAAATATGTAATATTTATTGACCAGTGCAGTTTGTATATGAGGTAGTGCAAGTTAACACTGTGTGCCAGCACAAAACACGTTTATTAAACATCAGGAACAATAAGTAAAAGTATATTTGAACAGAAATTGTCTTCAAATAAATGGTATATCTGAGAAGTGGAATCAGTGCAACTGGACCATCTCCCAAATTGGGAAGAAAACGCCCCCTAGTCTACTGTTTCGTAGTGGGAGTCTTCATTGTAGGCAGAATTCCACCATGCAACACAATGAGAGCAGTAGCCATGGGAGGTTGCTTCTCTCTTTATGACAAACTCTTGTCCCGCAGAAATTTGTATCTGTGTCCCTATTCTGCTCACGGGACACCGCTGTATTCTGAACCACGTTAAGTCCCCACTTGATGTCCTGCCCCGCTTGCTCAAACATTATGCGCACCTCAATGACGGTGAATAAACTTAATAGCACGGACAAGAATGCAAGGCACATTCACTGATGGGGACCCACTTAAAACATGACACACAGTTGAGAATCAATGCCTTAATGCCATACAGCCAATTGTCTCAAATGACATAGAAGCAATGAAAATTACTGCTATTTCAAGTTACCGGGGCAGATGTTGTAAGTATTGTTCTTGGTTTTGTTGTCGCCCCCTGCAGGTACTGTAGCCAAGTGTTGAGCAAGGAGATAGATGAGAGTGCAACAGTGCTGCTACAGGAACTGGTCCGCTTTCAGGAGTGTGTGTACCAGAATGACCCCAACGATGCAAAGTCCGAGCGCCGTCTCGTCATGGGTCTCAGAGAGGTCACTAAGCACATGAAGTTGTCTAAGATAAAGTGCGTCATTATCTCTCCCAACTGTGAAAAGGTCCAAGCCAAAGGTGAGGATTTTGACAAAACTGTTCTTGGATAAACTGAGATAAACTTGCTAAACACGAGCGAGCACATACAGCTTTTCCTCCTATGAACATTTGAATGGTGTGCTGTGTTGCAGGTGGCTTGGATGAAGCTCTGTACAATGTTATTGCTATGGCCAGAGATCAGGGGATTCCATTCGTGTTTGCTCTAGGCAGAAAAGCGCTGGGGCGCTGTGTTAACAAACTGGTTTCCGTTACTGTTGTTGGCATCTTCGATTATTCCGGAGCTGAGGTAAGGCAATATTTCCACTTTTGATTCTTTCCAAGCCTCGACTCAAGTAGCATACATTTTGGACTAGTTGTCATAGAAATGAAATGCATGGTTCCCATCTCTTGTATCTCTTGTCTTCCTACACCAGGGTCTGTTTGACCATCTCGTGTCGCTAACAGAAGAGGCTCGAAAGGCCTACAAGGTAATGGTATCAGCTCTTGAACAGGAGAAAGCTGAGGAGAAACATGTCAAAAAAGTGGGACATACACGCAACCACTCAGCTGCTTCTGCCGTTTCCTTTTGCTCCTTCATCTCTGAGCCCATCTCAGAGGTCAATGAAATGGAGTATGGTAAGTCAATTGCAAATTATGCTACGTTTGGTTGACACACGATTAGGTATACCTGTATGATCTGATGATTAAAGATAAAATAATTGTATTTAAATTAGCTGTAATTGTAGTCTGCGGTGATGTAAAACTGCACTACCGTACCATACTTAACAAAATAATACTCTCATATAGCTAAGTATGTTAACCAAGCTATTTGAAATTAGCCTCATTGCGAATCAGCACTAAAACAATATATATAACTAATACTTATTGTCAATATTGTCTTTTTTGACCATCTTTGTAAAGGTAGAAGTGCAAGTACTGAAGGAAAGTGTGCAGAACATAATTACTGCAAGAATCACCACACATCATATATCATATGCTGCATGTCTAACACATTTATACATAGTAGTGCATGCAGGTGTACATAGTGCTGTGCGATATGGACAAACATATATACCTGGATATTGGTAGTTTTTATATCCTGATAACTATATATATATCAAGTACATTTTGTTTCTTAAAATTACTTATACATACACATATTGAATCAATGGCAATTTTGCTTATCTTGTGTGCTTTTATTTATAAAACACATTTTATATATAAAAACCTTAAGACAAATAGAAAACAAGTAAAAAATATTTATAGTAGCAACTCTTATGAATTAGAATCATGTTTTTTGCCCTCAAAGTTTTCCCATGTCCAAGGATTTGTTCCCCAAGTTTGTAAAAATGAACAAAAACGACAACAAAATCATTGAGAAAATAAAATTATCTCATTACTCTTGTTACTTGTGGTACGACACCACCAATGTATGGATCGATCCGCCTTCTTTTTGTGTTGTGTACTGCCTGTGACAATGCTGACACACCAACAGTTGTTATATTATCCTCTCTCAAGACTCTTACGAGTCTACTTCTTAAATGCTCCTGTTCCTGGCTTGTTCTTGGTGTGTAAAATGTTTATCCGCGTCGTCCAGTGATAATGATACTAGTTATTGGTACTTAAACTGCATTTTCTAGTTTATTTGCCGTAATGGAGGTGATTATTATTCATTTAGTGGAGCAGCTCCATTGTGGGTACGATGTGTGTGGAGACACATAATTAGCTGCTAGTTGCTTGTCAGCCTTGGGACCAAAAATAGTCTGTCAGACAGGATCGGCATTAAAAGAAATGTATGGGCCATGACCGATGACATAACTTTTAAATGAAAATCGACCAATACCGATCGGCGCACATCTCGTTCTGAGGTAACTTTAGTATTTTTGTCTCACACAGTGTACCTAATGTTTGTTCTGCTTGGGTGTAAGGTTTGTATTTGTCACAAGAAACATGGACATAAAATTATTTGTATTGCCTTCAGAGACCAACTGGAGAAGTATGGTGGAAAATACAGATGCTCCGGAGCCAGTTGAGCCTGAAAAATGTTGCGCTCCGCTCAAAGACAATGAGACCCCAGAGGTTCCCACAAGTGCTGCCTTGCCCAGCACCATTGCCGTGTCAGGGAGGGCCGCCCCACAGGGTAACGGGGAGCAGGACGAGGTCCGCACCGATGACCGCCTGGAGCTTGCCTCTCAGCAGAGCACAGAGACGGGATCGCTAGATGGCAGCTGTAGGGGCCCACTAAATTCCTCCATCACCTCCACTACCTCTACCTTGGTTCCCGGGATGTTGGAAGAGGCAGACGAGGAGGACGAGGAAGAAGAAGACTACACACCTGAGCCTATCTCGGAGGAGGTGCCTACCCACAGCAGCCGTATTGAGTCGTGGGTGTCAAAGACCCTGGAGAACCTGCAGCTGAGAAAAAGCCAGGACAGCACAGAGGACGAAGAAGAGGAGGATGACGACGAGAGCGTGCAGAGCGAGGATGAGGAGGGCTTAGTTTCAGCTGATTTGCCAGATATGAAAGTGGAGAGCAAAGACCTGGTGGAGGCTAAGAAGGTCATAGCCTGAGTTCACTTCTCATCTTCATCTTTTGCTTCCTTTGTTTCTGTCACGTTCTCATCGCAAAAACCAGCTGCTGTTCTCATGGCATCGTCAAGGCCTGACCCTAGACCTCACCTCAGGTATTGTCACAACAGACCAACTCAAACACGGTCAAGGACCAAACAGCAGCAGGTTTATGTGAAAAATTAGATCTTTTCAACTCTCTCCTGTTCAACCCATAGCCTGCAACACTTGAATTCGGAAGAAACTTTTTTTTCCGATTTTTCCCTCATCCGAAGTTGAACTCTCTTGAGTCATTTCTGGGAGAAAGTGTAAAGAACAGTGGCAAA
>NC_084553.2:22788450-22888450 GCF_033978685.3 Nerophis lumbriciformis | reverse complement strand
TTTGGTGTTATATATATATATTTTTTTTTTTTTTTTTTTTTTTTACAAATACATGCCGACATATTCATTATAAAGTGGCCCGAATATGAGTTTAAATAAATAATCATATAACCTGTCATTAATCACTCAGTTTCCCCTCACTTCATAGTGTAAGGTAGAGAGCCCCTTTAGTGCGTCGGTATCCAATCCATTCCACTTGTTCACATAGATAATACGCCCACATCACTCAAAATCCAGTCCGCATTTTCTCTGCGACCTTGCTTGCAAGTTGCAGTCCTGCAAGTGTACGAAGCACATTAGCACACATCACTGCAGAACAAAGAACGTGAACGGATGCAAAATGGACATAAGAAACTTTTTCAAGAAAGTAAGTATTCATCACTGCTTGTAGTAAAATGTATTAGCTCCACTTTACACCAGGTCTGTGTTTGACAAAAAGTTACATTCCCGCTCTAAAACAATGCTGCTACTTAGTTAGCTAGTTAGCCTGAAATGCATCATGAAGGTCCTGGTTATTTATAAAGTTAAATGTGCACTCTTTTTTACCATTTGCTATCTTTGGGGTTACTTCCTTCTGGAGCATCAGCTGTGTTTCTTACTTTACACATGGGGAGAGCAGGAGCTTAGCTCATTCACGTATGACTATCATCAGTAGATAATAATAATAATCACTCCACTACTCCTATTGACATGTAGGAGTCAGGGCAGAGGAGCACAGAAAGTGAGAGGGGAGATACCTCTACTGGAAAGGTGAGTAGGAGAATAATGATACATATAAATAAATATTAAAACATTTTTTAAATGACTTATCGATAAACCATTTGTTTTATTTATTTCCGGGTGGATCATGTTGACTATTGGTCCTCCTAATTGTCAATCATTCTGGTGATGTTACGTAAGGACATATATATATAAATATATTATTTATTCATATAATAGATTGTATTTTTAATCTACTTTACATTTGATTCCAAATCTCAAAGTGCTACTGAATTACAACCATTGGTGTTGTTAGGCCTATTTTGGCATTGTAATAAATAAAAAAAATAAAAAATGGCTTATCGATAAGCCATTTGTTTTATTTGATTTTTATATATATATATATATATATATATATATATATATATATATATATATATATATATATATAAGAAAAACCCAGACACCATCTTTGTAGTCATTTTTCTCCTGCGTGGACTTCTGTCCGTCTTTACAATGAATGAAGCTGCACGAAACCTTGTGTCTGCAATTGTAAATAATTTAGTTTTTAAGTTTTGTGTTTCTTTTAGAATCTATATAAAGTAATATACATTAGCCTATTGTTAAAATAATGAAAATAACATCATTAAATATATTTGTTTTATTGTATTGTTATGAGGTGAGATGAGGTGGCGACTTGTCCAGGGTGTACACCGCCTACCGCCCGAATGCAGCTGAGATAGGCTCCAGCACCCCCCGCGACAAGCGGTAGAAAATGGATGGATGTATTGTTACATGAATAGCTGTTGTATTATTATAGGATGGCTTGTTAAACATTTCATAGGATTTTCAGAGGGAGGAAAAACCAAGGCATTTAATATAAAATGTAAAAGGATTAAATACACAAAAAGAAAAAGAAAAAAAATGGTTAAAAGCCATCGTCCCGGGGAGCATTTCATTTCGTCCTGTGCATTTTTTTTTACCGTCCCCGGGACGACGGGACTGCATTAATCTCAAGCCCTGGAAGTTACATTTTATAGTTTGCATTATTTGTTTCAGCATTGCACTTTGAAGATGGTCCCTCAGCTCTTTGACAGCTTTGGCTCTTTTTCAGATCAGATAACTATTCAGACTTCCATATATATTTAATTTCCTTAACGGCTTGCCATAATATATATATATATAAATATATTATATATAAGCCAAATTATCCCGATCCAGATATTACTTTAATTCAAGTAATTAAGTCATATTTCCAGGGCTTGAATTTACAACCATTTTAGTCACATATGTGCCCAAAATGTAATCTGTGCAGCTTCAAAATATTTCGGAACAAACAATTATTGTATTGTGAGCGAAAGTCGTGGCATTAGCCTCTATGTTGTGAATGAATAACATAGAGGCTAATGCCATGACTTTCATTGTGTTTCAGTGTATCCTGAAGGATCATGCAAGTAATTGTTTCTTGTTGATGCTGTAAACAAAATGTCACTGTGCAAACCCACGTTTGTTGTTGTACTGAACACAGATTGAAAATAAACCGACTGAAATAATAATAACAACGAATAATTTCTAAGTCTTTGTTAGCCGTTTGTGAAGTTTTGTGCTCGTGCTACAGATGCTGCCCATACCTATGCTCCTTCAAAGGCTGTGCTACTGGCTGCAAAGCATTGCACTTTCAAATACAACAATGAGTAGAGGAGTGTTGTGTGTATATGTGTAAATAAATGAACACTGAAATTCAAGTATTTATTTTATATACATATATATATATATATATATATACAGTATATATATATATATATATATATACAGTATATATATATATATATATATATACTGTATATATTATAAATATATATATAGCTAGAATTTACTGAAAGTCAAGTATTTCTTTTAATTATATATATATATATATATATATACAGGTAAAAGCCAGTAAATTAGAATATTTTGAAAAACTTGATTTATTTCAGTAATTGCATCCAAAAGGTGTAACTTGTACATTATATTTATTCATTGCACACAGACTGATGCATTCAAATGTTTATTTCATTTAATTTTGATGATTTGAAGTGGCAACAAATGAAAATCCAAAATTCCGTGTGTCACAAAATTAGAATATTGTGTAAGGGTTAAATTTTGAAGACACCTGGTGCCACAAACTAATCAGCTGATTAACTCAAAACACCTGCAAAGGACTTTAAATGGTCTCTCAGTCCAGTTCTGAAGCCTACACAAACATGGGGAAGACTTCAGATTTGACAGCTGTCCAAAAGGCAACCATCGACACATTGCACAAGGAGGGAAAGACACAAAAGGTTATTGCTGAAGAGGCTGGCTGTTCTCAGAGCTCTGTGTCCAAACACATTAATGGAGAGGCAAAGGGAAGGAAAAACTGTGGTCAGAAAAAGTGTACAAGCGATAGGGATCACCGCGCCCTGGTCAAGATTGTGAAAAAAAAACCATTCAAAAATGTGGGGGAGATTCAGAAGGAGTGGACAGCTGCTGGAGTCAGTGCTTCAAGATCCACCACCAAGAGACGCTTGAAAGACATGGGTTTCAACTGCCGCATACCTCGTGTCAAGCCACTGTTGACCAAGAAACAGCGCGCAAAGCGTCTCACCTGGGCTAAGGAAAAAAAGAGCTGGACTGCTGCTGAGTGGTCCAAAGTCATGTTTTCTGACGAAAGCAAATTTTGCATTTCCTTTGGAAATCGAGGTCCCAGAGTCTGGAGGAAGACAGGAGAGGCACAGGATCCACGTTGCCTGAAGTCTAGTGTAAAGTTTCCACCATCAGTGATGGTTTGGGGTGCCATGTCATCTGCTTGTGTCGGTCCACTCTGTTTCCTGAGATCCAGGGTCAACGCAGCCGTCTACCAGCAAGTTTTAGAGCACTTCATGCTTCCTGCTGCTGACCTGCTCTATGGAGATGGAGATTTCAAGTTCCAACAGGACTTGGCGCCTGCACACAGCGCAAAATCTACCCGTGCCTGGTTTACGGACCATGGTATTTCTGTTCTAAATTGGCCCGCCAACTCCCCTGACCTTAGCCCCATAGAAAATCTGTGGGGTATTGTGAAAAGGAAGATGCAGAATGCCAGACCCAAAAACGCAGAAGAGTTGAAGGCCACTATCAGAGCAACCTGGGCTCTCATAACACCTGAGCAGTGCCAGAAACTCATCGACTCCATGCCACGCCGCATTAACGCAGTAATTGAGGCAAAAGGAGCTCCAACCAAGTATTGAGTATTGTACATGCTCATATTTTTCATTTTCATACTTTTCAGATGGCCAACATTTCTAAAAATCCCTTTTTTGTATTAGCCTTAAGTAATATTCTAATTTTGTGACACACGGAATTTTGGATTTTCATTTGTTGCCACTTCAAATCATCAAAATTAAATGAAATAAACATTTGAATGCATCAGTCTGTGTGCAATGAATAAATATAATGTACAAGTTACACCTTTTGAATGCAATTACTGAAATAAATCAAGTGTTTCAAAATATTCTAATTTACTGGCTTTTACCTGTGTGTGTGTGTGTGTGTATATATATATAAGAAATACTTGAATTTCAGTGAATTTTAGCTATAAATATACTCCTCCCCCCTTAACCCCCCCCCTCCCTCGCAAGGTTGGCAAGTATGCTCAGGATACGCATTATTGTGAGTTTCCTGCACGTCATCTTCATTACTAAAGGAAACATCTCATCTGCATGAGAGAATCCCTCTGCCATTTTCAAGTATGTCATGTGACATGAGTGCGTGACTGTTGTGATTCTGCTTCTTGGTTTAGATGACCCGCCTTATCTTGCCTCCAATTGGCCAGTCCGTAATGTTTCGCCCTAACCTTAGCCAATTGTGACTCATCATACGAACACCAACCAATCATCATGGATTTTCTCCGTATGTATGGATGTTCTCATTCATCCAGGTCATTTTATTTTTTCCATATTTTGTGGGGTCCTGGATTCACAGTTTGTCTTCTCTCTTTGTAGCTTGTAGCTTTGTAGCTTAACTACACGCTACATAGGTCTAAAAGTAGCTAAGCTACAGGAAAAGCTACTTGTTAAAAAAGTAGCTAAGATAACGCCAAGCTACTGGAAAATGTAGTTAAGCTACGTAGCTTAGCTACATGTAGCTTGTTACTGCCCATCACTGGTAGTAGTGCACTGTTTTATTGCTTGAGTGTGCGTGTACAGCATGAGTCACTCTCCTCTCATGTGATTGGATGTAGCCTTGGGTGAGGGTAGGACGTGGGAGTGGGAGGTCTTCAGGGTTGCCTGTCAATATCTGCTTTGCTCCATTCACACATTCATCTGCATGCGCCGTCAGAGAGAGAGAGAGAGAGAGAGACAGTGCTTCATTCATAAAAGATGCAATAAGAAAGACAAGAGGATAGCAAAGGGATACTTTGAAACCTTGTTGGTGACCTAAAGATAGTAAAGCAGGATATCTCATGCTGGCTGGTGAGTCCATTTACTTTAAATCATCTGTTTTAATATTTCAAGTTAATATCCTAAAATATCAGTTAATATTTGTGTGTGGGTCCGTGCATGTGTGTGTGTCTGTGTTGTTTTGTGTGCCATAAATTGACACAAATCCGCACTCCAGAACTCGCACCAGGTAGCTTGTAACTTTTGTATTCGGCATTCTACGCGTAGTGCAGTATTTGAATGCACCACTGTGCTTCTGCAGGCATGCTGAAGCGCACCAAATACAGCCGTCTACATGAGGACTCAAGGACCACCCTGGAGGATTCGCCTGCAGTCCTGGAGGATTCGCCTGCACACGATCCACCATCCACCCTGAGGGACTTCATCCCCAACAGCCCATCACAAAGTCATGTCTCCCAGCAGAGCTTGAGCACTAACAGACCCTCAGACAGAAGTCCGAATGTGAGCCATCCACCCAAACGACCAATGACCTTCCATCACATGTGCAGCTTTCCCCAGACTCCAAGTGCTCTTTCGACCTGCGCTCTACACAAACAGTGCTGCTCAGTGGTCCACAGAGTGGTCCACCATCACATAAAGGTATGTGACACGTGTACATGCATACACAACTATCCTTTGTGTGTCATTTTGATAAAGTTGTTTGATGATATACCTGAAGTACATGCGTGCCTTTTGCTATGCTCCATCCAGACCACGACCCCCTCCTCTCAGGCAGCTTACTGTGTCGGCAGTAGTGACTCATCCGAGCTCTGCACTCTGCTAGTGAGTGTGTGTGTACCTGGTATCTAAGAACTAGGTGATAATGTGCAGGTCGTGTATGCTGTAAACAAGCACACATACTGTATGTACAGTACATTAAACTCCCACCCACTCACTACAACAGCCGACGCATTTACTAACATGTTAATTCAAGTGTGGGCGCAGTCTGTAGCCTTGTAGTAGTGCTTTGCTGCTTGGTCTCAGGCCAATATACAGTTTAAAGTTCTAAAATGTAATAACGTCAATTTTGTCCTCAAAATCCTAAACACAATACTCCATAATGACAACGTAAGAATGTTTTTTTATTTTTTTATTCTGCAAATATATTAAAACAAAAAAAAAGCACATGTACATAAGTATTCACAGCCTTTGCTCAATACTTTGTTGATGAACCTTTGGCAGCAATTACAGCCTCAAGTCTATTTGAATTTGATGCCACAAGGTTGTCTCATCAGATTTGGTCACATTTTCATTAGAACCATAATAAATTCATAAAAGAACCAAACTTCATGAATGTTTTTTGTGACCAACAAGTATGTGCTCCAATCACTCTATCACAAAAAAATAAGAGTTGTAGAAATTATTGGAAACTCAATACAGCCATGACATTATGTTCTTTACAAGTGTATGTAAACTTTTGATAGTGACTGTATATATATATATATATCCATCCATCTTCTTCCGCTTATCCGAGGTCGGGTCGCGGGGGCAGCAGCCTAAGCAGAGAAGCCCAGACATCCCTCTCCCCAGCCACTTCGTCCAGCTCTTCCCGGGGGATCCCGAGGCGTTCCCAGGCCAGCCGGGAGACATAGTCTTCCCAACGTGTCCTGGGTCTTCCCCGTGACCTCCTACCGGTCGGACGTGCCCTAAACACCTCCCTAGGGAGGCGTTCAGGTGGCATCCTGACCAGATGCCCGAACCACATCATCTGGCTCGTTTAGGTGTGGAGGAGCAGCAGCTTTAGCCCAGACAACATCCCTGGCCAGGCCCTCAGGGTGTGTTCATCAGAGCTGGATGACGTACTTGCTGACATATACAACTTGTCACTAGCACAAGCTGTTATGCCCACCTGCTTCAAGACCACCACCATCGTGCCCCTGCCAAAGTCTGAATGACTATCGCCCTGTTGCACTCACCCCAATAGTGATGAAGTGCTTTGAGAGGATAGTCATGTCACACATCAAGAAGACCATCACAGACACACTGGACCCTCTACAGTTTGCCTACCGGCAGAACCGGTCCACTGAGGATGCAGTCAACAACGTCATCCACACCACCCTCACCCACTTAGAGGGCAAGGACACCTATGCCAGGCTATTATTCATCGACTACAGCTCTGCTTTCAACACGGTCATCCCACAAAAACTCACTGCTAAACTCCTCACTGTTGGTCAGTCACAGAGAGCACCGCTCTCTGTGACTGGGTCCTGAACTTTCTCACAAACCGGCCCCAGTCAGTCAGAATCGGCAACCAGACATCAGGCACAAATGTTCTAAGCATAGGGACCACCCAAGGCTGTGTGCTCACCCCCTATTGTACACCCTCTTCACACACGACTGTGTGGCCTCCCAGAACAACACCAGTATCATCAAGTTTGCAGATGATACTACGGTCGTTGGACTGATCACCGGGGGAGCTGAGGCAGCATACAGAAGGGAGGTAGCGGAACTGGTGGCCTGGTGTCAGGATAATAATCTCTCCTTGAACACAGACAAGACCAAGTAGATGATTATTGACCCACGGAGAAGGAGTACCCACTACACACCTCTGTACATAGGGGGGACAAAGGTGGACAGGGTGAAAACCTTTAAATTCCTCGGGACCCACATCAGCGAAAACCTCACCTGGGATCACAACACCCAACAAACAATAAAGAAAGCCCAGCAGAGACTGTACTTCCTAAGAAGGCTGAGAAAATTTGGCATGCCACCCAAAATTCTCAGCAACTTCTATAGAAGTACGGTTGAGAGTGTCCTTACCAGCTCAATCACGGTCTGGTATGGAAACTCTACTGCTAAGGACAGGAAGGCACTCCAGCGAGTGATTAAAACTGCTCAGTACATATCAGGAGCAGCCTTCCCCTCACTACAGGACATGTACTCTACCAGGGCCACCAGGAGAGCACACAACATCATAAAGGACAGTACACACCCCCAGCACAGTCTCTTCAGCCTCCTACCATCAGGCAGACGATACAGGAGCCTGAAATCCAGGACTACGAGACTGACAAACAGTTTCTACCCACAGGCCATCAGGCTTGTGAATGCTAACTTGCGAAAGCTAGCCCCCCCCACCCCCGTTTTACTTTTATCTTTTTGAACAAAAGACAGCTACCATGACCACCCCCGAACTGTGAACCATCACTGTAGACACTTTTCACCTTTGATCACTAAAGACACTTTAACTGCTGCTGTGACCAAATGTCACCTCCATATGTATACTGTTGACTGTCAATCCGAATGTGCAATAATGTTATGTTACTTACTGTGCCTTGTATATACATTTGTATTTGTATTTTTTATTTTTAGCTAAGTACCGTGTGACTTGTTGAAGGGTGGACTAGCAAAGTAAGATTTTCATTGTACGGCAAACTGTCTAACTGTGCATATGACAATAAACAATCTTGAATCTTGAATCTTACTTTGAGCTCCTCCCGAATGACAGAGCTTGTCACCCTATCTATAAGTGAGAGCCCTGCCACCCGGCGGAGTAAACTCGTTTCGGCCGCTTGTAACTGTGATCTTGTCCTTTCGGTCACAACCCAAAGCTCATGACCATAGGTGAGGATGGGAACGTAGATCGACCGGTAAATTGAGAGCTTTGCCTCCCAGCTTAGCTCCTTCTTCACCACAACGGATCGATACAGCGTCCGCATTACTGAAGACTCCGCACCGATCGCCGCCTGTTGATCTCACGATCCACTTTTCTAACACTCGTAAACAAGACTCCGAGGTACTTGAACTCCTCCACTTGGGGCAAAATCTCCTCCCCAACCTTGAGATGGCACTCCACCCTTTTCGGGGCGAGAACCATGGACTCAGACTTGGAGGTGCTGATTCGCATCCCAGTCGCTTCACTTTCGGCTGCGAACTGTTCCAGTGAGAGCTGAAGATCCTGGCCAGATGAAGCCATCAGTACCACATCATCTGCAAAAAGCAGAGACCTAATCCTGCAGCCACCAAATCGTATCCTCTCAACGCCCTGACTGCGCCTAGAAATTCTGTCTATAAAAGTTATGAACAGAATTGTTGACAAAGGGCAGTCTGGGCGGAGTCCAACCCTCACTGGAAACGGCTCCGACTTACTGCCAGCAATGCGGACCAAGCTCTGACACTGATCATACAGGGAGCGGACTGCCACAATCAGACAGTCCGATACCCCATACTCTCTGAGCACTCCCCACAGGACTTCCCGGGATACACGTCCAAGTCCACAAAGCACATGTAGACTGGTTGGGCAAACTCCCATGCACCCTCAAGTATCCTGTCGAGAGTATAGAGCTGGTCCATATATATATATATATATATATATATATATATATATATATATATTTATGTATATATATATATGTCATTATTTTTCTTTTTGTATGTGTCTGATTGTTAATATGTATAATCTGTGCTGTTAAATTGATCACACAAAATGGTTGATTATATGACCGAAATAAACTCATTTCATTCATTCATTATATATATTTGTATGTGTGAATATATATAAATATATATATATATATATATATACGTATATATATATATATATATATATATATATATATATATGTCTTAATAAGGTTATCCAAAAAATAGTGCTCGATACCGTAGTAGAGCGCAATATATGTATGTGTGGGAAAAAAATCACAAGACTATTTCATCTCTACAGGCCTGTTTCATGAGGGGGGGTACCCTCAATCATCAGGAGATTTTAATGGGAGCATTCGCATACCATGGTTTATATAAGGCACAGAGTGGGTGGGTACAGGCTGGCGTAGGGGCGTGGTGATTGGCTCATGTGTTACCTAGGAGGTGTTTCCGTCTATGGCGGCATGCTGTTACAATTTCGCTGCGCTTGTTGAGGGATGACAGGTCTGGACGGTAAATAATAAACAGTTTCTCTTTCAAGCATAGGTTGCATCTTTTATTACCACTATTGTAAGGTGTGCTGGATGCAAGAATTTGCCATGTTATTGAATATTCAACATTATTGTCTTTGAGGTCCCAAATGTGTTTGCTGAGTTCTGTGGTATTTCGCAGGTTTTTGTTCCTGAAAGAAGCCTTGTGATTGTTCCATCTGGTTTTGAATTCTCCCTCGGTTAATCCTACATATGTGTCGGATGTGTTAATGTCCTTGCGTATTACCTTAGATTGGTAGACAACTGATGTTTGTAAGCACCCCCCGTTGAGAGGGCAATCAGGTTTCTTTCGACAGTTACAGCCTTTCTTGGTTTTGGAGTCGCTCTCTCTGGGGGCCGACGGCTCATTTGCAATTGTTTTGTTGTGGTTTGAGATGATTTGTCGTATATTGTTCATGCAGCTGTAGCTCAATTTAATGTTGTTCTTGTTGAATACTTTTCTTAGGGTGTTGTCTTTGGGAAAGTGTTTGTCAATCAGATTGAGGAATTTGTGTCCAATGTTAGTTGAGACGTTTTTGCTGTATGGGGGGTTGTACCAGATGATGTCGTTTCGTTTTCTGTTCTTTTTTGGCTGGTTTCCTGGCGTGGGTTCATAGGTGAGGGTGAAATTGTATCCGCTTTCATCAAGGGCTTTTTGGTACGGGGGGGTTGCTTGGTCAAATTCAGCTTTGCTAGATGACAGCATCGATAGCCTTTTATTGATTCCGGTAGGTATTCTTTTCGTGGTGGTGGGTGGGTGATTGCTGTCATGGTGCACGTATTGGAGTGTTGTGTTGGGTTTCGTGAATGGTTGGTAGCTGTTATTTCTCAGGTTGAAAGTGACGTCAAGGGAGTTGACGGTTTGCTTGTTGGCTTCAATCGTGATCCGTAGGCCGTTCTCTTTGAAAATTTGGCATATGCGCTTCTTGGTATTCTCGCTGCTCCTTGGCGAGGCGCGACACACTGCCAGTCCGTCATTACGGTAAATACCAAGGTTCAGATTGAGGCTAGCGAGCTGGGAGAGGAGGAAACTCCCAACGAGTTCACACGTTTCTGCTCCGTCAAAACTTCCCATAGTGACGTCAAATGTTGCATTGTTCTTTTTTTGCCATGGTGTACTGTTGTGGATGAGAATGGAGTTTTTTGCGTGGATGATGATGTTTCTTTCGTTGCCTGTGATTGAGTCGTAGTCTGAGGCAAAGTCTAGTGCTTGAGTCAGTAGGTCTTGCGTGATGGAAGGGTAAAATTCCTCGATATCAAAGGAGATAAAGTTGTGCTGTTGTTTGTCTTGGATGTTGTTGAACCATTTGATTACTGCTGCTGTATTTCTCCATTGGTTGAGTGGTGTTTTGTCCTTGATTTTTGTGTTGACTCTGTCCAGGATTATTTTGCTGATTTTTCCTATTTCAGATTTAGTTGGGTTTATTAGTCGGCATGTTGGGTTATTTGCGAAGTTGGGTTTGTGGTCCTTCAATGTGATGAAGGCTTCCTTGTTGGCTGTGGCGTCCACCCTGTCCTCAATGTCCAGTTCAGCCGCGATCCTTTTATTTTCCAGGTGGATGTTCTGTAAGGTGTTGGGTTGCGCTTTTTTGTATGATTTGGTGATGCTTCTGTCCAGTAAGGTGTGGTGTTCTGGTATGTCCATTCTGTAGAAGTTTGTGGTTTTATCGGCAGCTATGATGAGGTTGTTTACTTTCTTGATGCGCTCCTTGTCATTTTTCAGCTTGGTGAGGAGTGGGTTGCGGATTGGCTTGAATTTGACTGATTGTATCATTTTGAGCATGTCGTTCTCAAAATCCTTTAGTTCCTCAACTGTGGGTGGGTTCTTGGTAGATTTGAATCCGTAAGTTTTCTTTTGCGTTCCTTTTGTTTCAGGGTGGAGGAAAAAATGTGCTTTCCACCGCATCCTTCTTAGGAAGTGTTCCGTCTTTTCTATGAGCCTTAGCTTGTAGTCATTCTGCGCGGGTATGGGAATGTTCTTCGTGGAGTAGTCGATGTTGAATTTTTCCATTTCTGATCGTCGTACAGTGCTCAACAAATGCCAATTTGGAGCAGAGTATATGTCTTAATAAGGTTATCCAAAAAATAGTGCTCGATACCGTAGTAGAGCGCAATATATGTATGTGTGGGAAAAAATCACAAGACTATTTCATCTCTACAGGCCTGGTTCATGAGGGGGGGTACCCTCAATCATCAGGAAATTTTAATGGGAGCATTCGCATACCATGGTTTATATAGGGCACAGAGTGGGTGGGTACAGGCTGGCGTAGGGGCGTGGTGATTGGCTCATGTGTTACCTAGGAGGTGTTGCCGTCTATGGCGGCATGCTGTTACAATTTCGCTGCGCTTGTTGAGGGATGACAGGTCTGGACGGTAAATAATAAACAGTTTCTCTTTCAAGCATAGGTTGCATCTTTTATTACCACTATTGTAAGGTGTGCTGGATGCAAGAATTTGCCATGTTATTGAATATTCAACATTATTGTCTTTGAGGTCCCAAATGTGTTTGCTGAGTTCTGTGGTATTTCGCAGGTTTTTGTTCCTGAAAGAAGCCTTGTGATTGTTCCATCTGGTTTTGAATTCTCCCTCGGTTAATATGCCAAATTTTCAAAGAGAACGGCCTACGGATCACGATTGAAGCCAACAAGCAAACCGTCAACTTCCTTGACGTCACTTTCAACCTGAGAAATAACAGCTACCAACCATTCACGAAACCCAACACAACACTCCAATACGTGCACCATGACAGCAACCACCCACCCACCACCACGAAAAGAATACGTACCGGAATCAATAAAAGGCTATCGATGCTGTCATCTAGCAAAGCTGAATTTGACCAAGCAACCCCCCCGTACCAAAAAGCCCTTGATGAAAGCGGATACAATTTCACCCTCACCTATGAACCCACGCCAGGAAACCAGCCAAAAAAGAACAGAAAACGAAACGACATCATCTGGTACAACCCCCCATACAGCAAAAACGTCTCAACTAACATTGGACACAAATTCCTCAATCTGATTGACAAACACTTTCCCAAAGACAACACCCTAAGAAAAGTATTCAACAAGAACAACATTAAATTGAGCTACAGCTGCATGAACAATATACGACAAATCATCTCAAACCACAACAAAACAATTGCAAATGAGCCGTCGGCCCCCAGACAGAGCGACTCCAAAACCAACAAAGCCTGTAACTGTCGAAAGAAACCTGATTGCCCTCTCAACGGGGGGTGCTTACAAACATCAGTTGTCTACCAATCTAAGGTAATACGCAAGGACATTAACACATCCGACACATATGTAGGATTAACCGAGGGAGAATTCAAAACCAGATGAAACAATCACAAGGCTTCTTTCAGGAACAAAAACCTGCGAAATACCACAGAACTCAGCAAACACATTTGGGACCTCAAAGACAATAATGTTGAATATTCAATAACATGGCAAATTCTTGCATCCAGCACACCTTACAATAGTGGTAATAAAAGATGCAACCTATGCTTGAAAGAGAAACTGTTTATTATTTACCGTCCAGACCTGTCATCCCTCAACAAGCGCAGCGAAATTGTAACAGCATGCCGCCATAGACGGAAACACCTCCTAGGTAACACATGAGCCAATCACCACGCCCCTACGCCAGCCTGTACCCACCCACTCTGTGCCCTATATAAACCATGGTATGTGAATGCTCCCATTAAAATCTCCTGATGATTGAGGGTACCCCCCCTCATGAAACAGGCCTGTAGAGATGAAATAGTCTTGTGATTTTTTTCCCACACATACATATATATATATATATATATATATACTGTATATATATACTGTGTATGTATATATATATATATATATATATATACTGTTGGGATGTCCCGAGCCGATATTTGCCAAAAATTGCGTATCGGCAAGGCATGGGAAAATGCCGATCCAGATCCAGTTTAAAAAAAACTCCGGTCCGTGTTTTCCAACGCACCTATTTAAATAATACATTCCACTTTTCTGCTGCTCCGTAATTTCTGTTCCGCATTTTCCAGCACACCTTCAACACATCCACAGGCACGCAGTTGCTTTTAGCTGCTGGCATTACACTACAGGCTCTTCTCACTCTTTCCTGTGTCTCCCTCTCACAGACAGCAAGCGCACTTTCTTACACACGTCACATACTGTCACGTCATACGTCACATACTGTCACGTCATACGTCACATACGTATACGTCCTCTCCCAGCAGAGAGGTAGCAGCATGGCTAACGTTAGCTGTGATGCTAGCGCAGCCGTGCGAGCAACGCTCCCTCTAAGGTGCGCGCCTGCTCAAGCGTCCTCTGCGCATAGCAATTATATGCCACGCGCAAAATCAAATAAAAAAATAAGCGCATAACAATTTTTGACACACGGACACGACAGAGAAAACAGTTTTCGTCATCATTGTTCAAATATTGTAACGTCTGTCGAGACGCTTATCTCCATTCGGTGCCACACGTCCACACCATCAAAATGCTGAGGCAAAAATTTCCACATCAACACCGTATGAAAAAATTAGTGATTTTTTTAGTTGTGATTTCCTTCTCTGCATGAAAGTTTAAAAGTAGCATATATTAATGCAGTATGAAGAAGAATGTTTTAATGTAGACATGCAAGCCTTGAAAGAAAATTTTGAAAATCAAGACTACATTTCCTGCAAATGGGTGCATTTCTACCCTATATTTTAACTTTAGATTTATTCTCATATCAAACTCTTTTGGCTGTCTTTTTGACACTTACATCCGGCGCCCCCCTCCACACCCTGGATTATAAATAATGTAAATAATTCAATGTGATTATCTTGTGTGATGACTGTATTATGATGATAGTATATATCTGATAGTATATATCTGTATCATGAATCAATTTAAGTGGACCCCGACTTAAACAAGTTGAAAAACTTATTGGGGTGTTACCATTTAGTGGTCAATTGTACGTAATATGTACTTCACTGTGCAACCTACTAATAAAAGTCTCAATCAATCAATCAAAACACAGAATCATCATACTGCTGTGATTATATGCATCAAGTGTTCATTCAAGGCTAAGGCAAAATATCGAGATATATATTGTGTATCGCAATATGGCCTTAAAATATCGCAATATTAAAAAAAGGCCATATCGCCCAGCCCTAGTTCAATGATGCCATTTCTGTTTGTCATGTATAATTTTGTCTATTTTGTGTTTATCCTTGAATAAACAGGTCAGTTTCTTGTTACAAACCATTGTGTATTATTCAAACTCTCCTAATTCAGCTGGCTAGTTGTTATCAAGAGTACTAAAACCCTTTTCAACATGATTCTGACAACTAAGTAGGCTAAATAACTTTAAACTTTAATACATGCTCGGATAGGCCAGTATCGGTATCGGTCAGTATCGGTATCAGATCGGAAATGCAAAAACAATATCGGTATCGGATCGGAAGTGCAAAAACCTGGATCGGGACATCCCTAATATACTGTATATATACAGTATATATATTTATTTATATATGTGTATGTGTATACATGTGTATATATACATATATGTATATATACATATGGATGACTGGATGAAAGTCATATTCAGTGATGAATCGCAAATCTACATCGGGCAAGGTGATGATCGTGGAACTTTTGTTTGGTGCCGATCCAATGAGATTTATGAAGACAACTGCCTGAAGAAAACATGCAAATTTACTCAGTCAATGATGTTTTGAGGCTGCATGTTAGGTAATGGCATGGCTGGTGATAATGGCTGTCCTTACATCTGCAATGAATGCACAAGTTTACATTGACATTATGGATACTTTTCGTTTGGGGATGATGACATACTTTTTCAAGATGATCATTTTACCTGTAAAAACTTTCCTTGAAGAAAGATACATAAGGTCAATGTCACACCCTGCAAATAGTCCGGA
The DNA here is from genome assembly GCF_033978685.3 of Nerophis lumbriciformis. Lineage (NCBI taxonomy): Eukaryota > Metazoa > Chordata > Actinopteri > Syngnathiformes > Syngnathidae > Nerophis > Nerophis lumbriciformis. Next base: position 22,872,506 of record NC_084553.2, on the reverse strand, counting down.
TCGTAATTCTATTGAAAAACTGTTGTGGAAATTGAAGAAAATGGTCCATGACAAGACTCCAACCTGCAAAGCTGATCTGACAACAGCAATCAGAGAAAGTTGGAGCAGGAATGATGAAGATTAGTGTTTGTCACTTGTTAACTCCATGCCTCAGAGATTGCAAGCTGTTATAAAAGCCAGAATACTAGTGGTGTGTCTTTTTTTGGTTGTTTATCATGATTCCATACTCTTTTCCTCAGAATTGAGTGATTTTCTTTTCTTTTCTTTTTTTAACTCTGCTTGATCTAAAAAATAAATTGTTAACTGACAATGACCAAATATTTTCTTGATTTCAGTTAGTGTTTCTTAAAGCCAGTAAGTTGACATTTGAAAGGACTATAGTTTTGTGTCATGCCTTTTATCAGCATTTTTCTACAAAATTAACTGAGTAGACATCCTCCAAGTCTGGTGATGCCATCATTTCTGCCAGGCCTTGCATTTGTTTTGGGAGAAAGCATCCCCGTTTTTCTCAGCCTGTCTTTCATAATTGTATGTATCTCCACAAATTGAGGAAGTACATTAACGTCCCTTCCAATTGTGTTGTTAAGTAAGATTTCACACTTGAATCAGTAAGTTAAAAGGTGCTGTGTTGTGTGTTTTCTCAGTACATGGGCAGTGTGGAGGTAACCCAGTCCATGAGAACCCTCGACTTTGACACGAGGAAGCAAGTAACGCGGTAAGATTTTCTCTTTTCCCACTACTACGCTATTGCACTTCTGTACATGCATGCAACATTTCACTGCAGGCATGCAGAACAGTGCAACGAAGAGACATAAAAAAAAGGATCTCAGAGGGGAAATTTAATAAAACAAATGTACTGCAGGATGCTAAGGGTAACATGTACATAGCAACCTCTGTTTGCAGAAATTATGCACAAGGAATGGGCAGAAGATTCAATTAGGTGAATTTCCTACTAATAATCTTACATACACTTATTACGATAGAGGAAGTCGAGAGAGAGAGAGAGAGAGTTTTAAATCTATTATGTACAACTTGTCTTCAAAGAGAATAAAATAATTTCCTGGGAAATTTCTGGGTTGCGTCAGAGACACAGATGCTATAATCACAAGCATAGGTATCAGCTTGTTGCTTTCATAATTTGTTTAATAGTATTTTTACTTAAAAAACAAAGCAGTATTACTGACCACAAAAGCAGGGGATATATAATATTATCATGGCAATCCCTAAGACTCATTTGTCTTTATTTCAAGCCAAAGTATGATTTTGAAACTGACACTTTCATGTTAAATGATTTAAATAACAAAATACAAATAGACTTCAGATATTGATTGTGAGTGCAATAATTTTACAGCAAAACGCCGCCGCTCTTTGCTATGTCATAATATGATTATATTATTGAATTACTTTTGCAGGTCTTATGACTGAGTAAGCATCAGTTTGATTTTACAGCAAGAAACGGTGGACCTTGGAAGCACAAGCTCCTTTGGAATGTTGTAACAACTAATCTAATGAGATGTGTACGACAAAACCAACACATGCAATAAAACAGTTAGGGTGACATACGTAATGCACATATTATTGTTTGGACTACACACGGCTCACAAGCAAATTGTGTAACTTCAATAAATAAAAGTAGAATAGTGTACATTTCAAAGAGATTGTGAATGTTCTGCACTGGAATGGAATGGTTCTGTATTGAACAATATGTGATTTAACAGCCAGCATAAAACCCGAGCAGGTCAGAATTTACAGTTTGAAAAAGCATGTTAAATTCTACTTTTTATGTTAAATTAAATATACCCTACTTTCGAACGTAACAATTTGGATGATGGATAAGTAGAATTTGTTCTAACACCACAGCTGCGTAACCATAACATAGCTGAGCGCATTTAATTGAAATTTGATTTAAGTGCGATGAGGTGGCGACTTGTCCAGGGTGTACCCCGCCTTTCGCCCGAATGCAGCTGAGATAGGCTCCAGCACCCCCCGCGACCCCAAAAGGGACGAGTGGTAGAAAATGGATGGATGGATGGGCCCTTAAAACATTTTATTTGGAAATTTTGTGAAATGTGACAATATATCCTAATCACCAAAATTCCATGGAAATATCCCATTTAGTCGTTTTTTTTAAAGTCCAGGTTAGTTTGTCAAAAAGTGTACAAGGGAAATGGCATAGCATGTTAAAGAGGAACCACACTTTTTTGGACTTTTGCCTATCATTCATAACACTTAATTAAGACAAGAACACATGTTTTCCTTTTTTAATGCATTCTAAATAGAACATAAATGCGATCAAAAGTCAGCTTCCAAAGGAGCCCATGGGAGTCGCTCTATTCTACCTATAAAAGCCCTTAAAAAGACATCCAAACACCTCCAATAAAGTTATGTACATGCTGTGAGTAATGTAATAGCAGGCAGAATTATAATAACATTTAATATTTACGTATTTTGATCATTTTAAGCATACGCGGCGCATTCATTTTCAAAAACGCATCACAACGTTCGTTTTTTTTTTTTTACAACAACATAACTGATTACTACTCACTGCAGACTTTATGAGAGCCAAAAAACATAATAAAACATCACTTACTGTACAAGTTGTGCTGTCATTAGTATACCAACTGCTAAAATCTTGTTATATTTCCGTTGCAATGACGAATGGCTCATAATCCTCCCGAAGATAAGGGATATTGGAACCAAGTGTCTTTTCGTGTCTTTCTCGCCATTTCCGGGTCCAAATTGGCTGTCAAAGTGTACCAACTTGTCAGAATATGTCCTCATCCTTCCACTAACCAGGTGATAGGCATTATTTATGATCAACAATAAACTTCCACTAGCAGGGAAGTGAGGAACCAGCTTACCACTCGATGATGTCAATATAGGTACACAAGCTTGTGATCACGGCGCTGCTATAAATAGTGCGTCTGTGGTAGCGCTTATAGTAACAATATCACGAATACTTGGTTAATATTCAAGTCACAAAATGTAAATCAAGTGTTTTTGGTGGTTTTTGGATGGTTATTGGGTTTTATGGGCGGAATAGAGGACCTTCCTTGACTTTTATTTACGTTTATTTCACGAGTTAGAATGCATTAAAAAAAATTACATCCATCGTCATGTCTTTCATTTGTTTTGATTTTGATAATGATTGTGAGCGATAGTCAAAAATCCCCCAAAAAGTGCAGTTCCCCTTTAAACTTCTATGATCAATGCGTAGGGCGGCATGGCTTGGTTGCTAGAGTGGCTGTGCCAGCAACTTGAGGGTTACAGGTTCGATCCCCGCTTCCGCCATCCTAGTCACTGCTGTGTCCTTGGGCAAGATACCAGTGCCACTGGTTTAAATGTAGTGTTTGTAATGTAATGTTTCACTATGTAAAGCGCTTTGAGTCACAAGAGAAAAGCGCTATATAAATATAACTCACTTCACATTAATGCCAAAATAACAATAATTCATTTAGTGATTTACACTTTAGTAAGGCCTTTTGTAGTGTTTTTTATGGATTTTAAAATGTTAACAATATTCATACTGTAAATGATGTCCAATTAAAAATGTGTTCAGTATCTCTATATTTTACTTATTTTCTTGTGAAAACCAAAATATAGAACATAGAAACATAGAAAACTCCTAACCTAATTGAAGAGATAAAATACATGTTTTTGTTTTGACAGTGATTTTGTTTGAGTTTTTTCATGCATTTCTGTGCTTGTGTGTATTTTACTATACTTTTGGAGTGTGTGTGTGTTTGCATGTGTGTGTGCGTGCGACTGTTTGCGTGCGTGTGTGCAGAGAAGCCATCAACAGACTGTGTAAGAGGCTGTCTGTGAAGACCACAGTGGAAATTAAGAGTGTAAGGCAGGCACACACACCCACACAAACACACACACACACATTCGGAAAGAAACACAAAAAGACTATTTTGTGTGTGTGTCTTTGCGTCATTATAAGCCTAAACACAAGCAGCTGTCTTTTGTACTGGGTCGAAGCAACCTGCAGTTTTCGGGCAGGAAAGTCATCCTCACCGTCTCCGCAGACACCCTCAAGCTTATTGCCGCCTCCTCACAGGTGAGCACTTTAACACAACACACACCTGTCGACGCACATAAATGACAATTCATGTAATACAACTTTTTTGTATTTGTGTTTTTCAGAGAATAGCCCAACATTCCATCCAGGCGATTTCATTTGTATCAGGAGGAGACCCTGTATGTTTGTATTCTTACATGGGTCTTACGCGCTCTTGTAATTCAATGTACAGGACTGTTAAATCAACATCCTAAACTAATTACTCTTATCTGCAATCGTTGCAAAGCAACTTGATTTGCAAATGACAGGAATTGGGAAGTTCAGCCTAAGTTTTCTTCACTGTAGACTGATTGTTAGATGCACAAATCTAAGCAGTTTTCGTCGACACTGGCTGCATGCTATGCAGTTCAGATCCTGAATGATGAACATACTGTATACTTGAAATGATTAAAACATTATATCAATTTCATGATTCTGGCTGCAGCGGCCAAAGATGAATCCAAACAAGAATGTAGTCTGCTGATTTATTTGATTATCTAAGTAATCTTAGAGTCATCTTACTGGACCGTATACGACGGTGCAGAACAAGTAAGGTCTAATATTATTTATATTGATTTTTTTTTTTTTTTTTGGTGCCTTAAAATAAAACACCATTACCTGAGATTAAATATTAATGACTAATGATTTAATCGTTTATAACCGACATCCACAGCAACCCTGTGATTAGTCTGATTAAAATGTTTAGTTTATTATATACTGTATACTGTATATATACACACTATATACTGTATACTGTATATATACACACTGTATACTGTATATATACACACACACTATATACTGTATAATATACAGGTAAAAGCCAGTAAATTAGAATATTTTGAAAAACTTGATTTATTTCAGTAATTGCATTCAAAAGGTGTAACTTGTACATTATATTTATTCATTGCACACAGACTCATGCATTCAAATGTTTATTTCATTTAATTTTGATGATTTGAAGTGGCAACAAATGAAAATCCAAAATTCCGTGTGTCACAAAATTAGAATATTACTTAAGGCTAATACAAAAAAGGGATTTTTAGAAATGTTGGCCAACTGAAAAGTATGAAAATGAAAAATATGAGCATGTACAATACTCAATACTTGGTTGGAGCTCCTTTTGCCTCAATTACTGCGTTAATGCGGCGTGGCATGGAGTCGATGAGTTTCTGGCACTGCTCAGGTGTTATGAGAGCCCAGGTTGCTCTGATAGTGGCCTTCAACTCTTCTGCGTTTTTGGGTCTGGCATTCTGCATCTTCCTTTTCACAATACCCCACAGATTTTCTATGGGGCTAAGGTCAGGGGAGTTGGCGGGCCAACGGATGGTTTGGCACCCCAAACCATCACTGATGGTGGAAACTTTACACTAGACTTCAGGCAACGTGGATCCTGTGCCTCTCCTGTCTTCCTCCAGACTCTGGGACCTCGATTTCCAAAGGAAATGCAAAATTTGCATGGTTGGGTGATGGTTTGGGGTGCCATGTCATCTGCTGGTGTCGGTCCACTCTGTTTCCTGAGATCCAGGGTCAACGCAGCCGTCTACCAGCAAGTTTTAGAGCACTTCATGCTTCCTGCTGCTGACCTGCTCTATGGAGATGGAGATTTCAAGTTCCAACAGGACTTGGCGCCTGCACACAGCGCAAAATCTACCCGTGCCTGGTTTACGGACCATGGTATTTCTGTTCTAAATTGGCCCGCCAACTCCCCTGACCTTAGCCCCATAGAAAATCTGTGGGGTATTGTGAAAAGGAAGATGCAGAATGCCAGACCCAAAAACGCAGAAGAGTTGAAGGCCACTATCAGAGCAACCTGGGCTCTCATAACACCTGAGCAGTGCCAGAAACTCTTCGACTCCATGCCACGCTGCATTAACGCAGTAATTGAGGCAAAAGGAGCTCCAACCAAGTATTGAGTATTGTACATGCTCATATTTTTCATTTTCATACTTTTCAGTTGGCCAACATTTCTAAAAATCCCTTTTTTGTATTAGCCTTAAGTAATATTCTAATTTTGTGACACACGGAATTTTGGATTTTCATTTGTTGCCACTTCAAATCATCAAAATTAAATGAAATAAACATTTGAATGCATGAGTCTGTGTGCAATGAATAAATATAATGTACAAGTTACACCTTTTGAATGCAATTACTGAAATAAATCAAGTTTTTCAAAATATTCTAATTTACTGGCTTTTACCTGTATATTAGTATTACATTTCAACATTTTTGATCTTTTAGCCCATCTTTGCTGGGCCCAGCTACAATTTTAAAAATTGAGCAACGGCCAGATTTTTGTCACCCTTGGATTCAGTTTTAACATCGAAAATGTCAAAACAACATAATAATAATAAACACCCCAGAATCAAATGTATTCCCCCAAAACACATGTTCTTGTATAATCAAACACATCACATGTTTTAATTTTTCTTTACATGCCCGAAAAGGAGTAGTAAGAAGCAGAGCTTATTTAATCCTATACGCCTTTTGTACCTCGAAATAAACTTCAACCAACCAACCAACCAACTAACCAACAGTCAGTTTACTCCAACTAGCATTACAAAACACCAGCTAAACTTTTATTCTGAAATGTCATTTCAAGCGCAAAACCGAAGTAAACTGTATACAAGATTTTAGTATGTGGTAATAAATGATATGCTTAAAAAAGCTTGTTTTTAAGCATTTCAATTGTGTTTTCAAGCATAAATACATTGTTAATACAGTGACAGTACACATGCTGTGTGCAGAAAACACTGAATACTAAAAACAAAAATACTAAATACTATAACAATATCTGTGCTGACAGTTATATCCAACAAAACCTTATTAACACTGTTTTAGCAAGCGTGGCTAATTTAGCACCCGTCATGCTCCGAGCACACTTAAGTGGTCCTTCGTTTGAAAATATATTTACATAAACAATCATGTATCTAAAGGCAATACATTCTCGAAAATTACATTGATGTTTGTGTGCTAACACCTTAATGAATAAAAACTACTGTACTATGTTTACAGGACATGGAAGACTACATTGCATATGTTGCCAAAGATTTTGACAATCAGAGAGGTATTACTTACTACAGGGCTCATGTCAAAATAAGATCTATCGAGTTGCTGAATAAAGAATCACTTCCTGTCCTCTTCCTGTCAGCGTGTCACATCCTGGAGTGTCCTCAAGGTAGAGCAGCAGAGGTCATCAGCAGCATCGGTCGGGCCTTTGAGTCTCAGTTCCGACAGCTTCTCGGTCACACGCCGTCTCTCGTCTCCGCTGATCCCAGGTCAGCATACCAGATCTTGTTCAGTGTATCGGGTCAGGCACAAAACTGTCAGTTTAGGGGATATTCCAGGAAGAAGCAAAAGCTTATAATGTCCTGCCCCATCACTTAGATATAATCATCTGATACTAAATCAACAACAGAACACATGATAACATTATTCAACAAAATTAATTTAGTATATATTATATTATAGAATATAGGATATTACAAACTCTTGAGAGCCAGGTTCCAGAACAGCGGATCTCAATTAGTTCAATAAACCCTGATGATGAGTATGCTGATTCTGAGTTAAGACCACAATAAAAAGACATAATCAATGGAGTGCTGATTCTACGATTCACTACGGCAACTGGGGGCAGAAAAGGGCCTATTTCTTTACCCAGCTGGAAGTGAAAGTGTTAACGTGTGTTTAAAATTAATATACGCAAACTTTTTTTTTTTCTATTCTTAGAAAGTCATACAGGAAAATGATATTGGACTAGGTGGGAGACAATTACTGCCAATGTTAATGCATAAGTTTGAATGCAGCAGTTTATTGAAAAATGGAAAATTGATATGAAAAAAAAAAAACGTACGGTACTTTATTTCAAAGATTTCACTAAATTATACCAACCTGTATATTGTCCTTTAACATTGCCTTATTTAAATAAACAATAACTACAGTGAATGTCATATATTAAGAAAATAAATATATACTTATTTCATAATTTGAATAGATGGCGTTCTTACCTATGCTTATCATATATGTATATATGTGTGTGTGTGTGTGTTTTAAGTACGTGTGTGTGTGTATGTACACATACAGATATATGTATAAGTATATACATACAGTATATGTATAAGCATATGCATACAGTATATAAATATATGTGTATACTGATTTGTATATACTGGATATATGTATATATATATATATATATATATATATATATATACAGTATATATGTATGTGTATATATATATATATATATATATATATATACAGTATATATGTATGTATATATATATATATATATATATATATATATATATATATACGCTCCCCTTCCTCTCCCTTATTTCTGCCTGCTTGCTTCTTTTGTCTTGTCTTGTCTTAACTTTCTTGTTGCCTCTTTTTTCACTGCTTTCCAAATCTAAACAATGGAATTAAATAACTTGCCTTTCAACGAAATTGACAAGATCTTAGGTTTGGGGGAACCTGCCTGTCTTGACGGAGTGGTTGTTACTGGACACACGATGGACTCTTGGGAGAAGGAGGAGTGCTGCGTGCCTGGCGACCCTTTCAGTTGAGGACGTGAAGATATCCACCTATTCGTAATTAGGACAACAGGACATTTGCTGATTGGAGTTAGCGTTGCTTTGGTTTGTCGAACAAATTGGAAGATGCTGGCAGCTTTCAAAGTACCCCAAAGCTGTCACAAATGATTGGAGGATGCGGGCAGAACTGTGGACAGTCTTGTGATTTGGATAACATCAGACCGTCTGCCCTGCAAGATGAATTTGAGGACCAGTAATAGACAATTAAGAGTGAAAAGCAAATTTTATTTTCACTAGCAAACAAAACATTTTAACTTGGATTGTCTCCCTGCCTTCAAGACTCTCCCGAAGGACTTTGCAGCGAAGACACAACAAACTCCCTTCTTGTCTCTCATGGACACACACCTGTTGCTGATGACTTTGGACTGACTGGTGGCTGCAAGAACACCAAGGTCAAGGCACAGAGACACGCTGCAGGCTTACACACACACATGCATCCACAAAACATATACGCCACACACACATACATACATACGCCACACACAATACAGACTGGGCCCCCTTGAGAGCCCAGTCTGTATTGTATTTTTTTTTACTCATCATCCTGTCAGGAACTCGCATGGCTGCAGTATTTGTGACCCCAAGATGCAGGAACCCGGAGGACGAAGAGCAGGTAAGATGATTTTAATTCATAAACAGAAAAGGAAGTCCCCTGGAAACAAAAACTGAAAAAGTTCAAAAGTCAAGGGAGGGCGGAGGGAGGACTTGGCGGTGGGTCGCCAGGCCAAGTGTCCCCGCAGCCAGCGAGGGAGAGTCAGATGGCGGTGACGCGTTGAACGCCGCTGAATTTGGCGAGGCGGACAACCACGGAACGGCCACATCAATGGCCGACGAGGAGGCAGAAGCGAGTGGTTCCGCCGCACCAGCAGCCGTAAAGGTCCATGCTCGGATCCTGCACATCACTGTCGGTAGCGCGGAGAGAGTCCATAAGACGGCCACTATTTTGGAGAAGGTCGTGTGTGGCACCGGCGCACAAGCAGCTGCGAAGGTCCACACCCGGGTCCTGCGAATCACTGCCAACAACATGGAGGGATTCCATAAAACGGCCACTTTCTTGGCCGAGGAGGAGAAAGTCGCGTGGCCGGCGGCGACGATGACAAAGATGACAGCGTCGTGGGCGGAGCCATCGACAATGCTGACAGCGTCATTGGACGAGCTGCTGATGACGATGACGACAGCGTTGTGGGTGGATCCGCTGTCGACAAAGAAGATGGCGACGCCGTGCGAATTCCCGCCAGAGAGAATGATGTGGTCGTGAGAGGAGACGGCGACAACGGGGATGACAGCAGTGTGTGCTTCCCAGCATCGCTGCCGGTAGTAACCCCCCCTTCATGAGGCGGATGCCAGACGCCGTCCATATATTGGGAGAAGGAGTTCCTGGCTGTTATTGTCCCCTGGCGCAAAAACCAGGGACGGGCGGAAGGGGGCTAGGAAAAGAGGGACAACGACACGTCCCGCACCGAATCCCAACAGGAGGCCAGGAAGAACATCACGGTGGGCTCCAGCGGGGCTGGGACTGGCGTTTGACGCGGTGTGAAAACTGGTGGTCGACGCGATACCGGCACAGGGGATCGCTGTGGAGCCGGTACAGCAGGTTGCACAGCAGGAGACGGAAAAGATGGCGGCGGTGGCTAAACTGCGTGGAGAGCCGGAACCAATGGCCGAGCCGGGAGGAGTGCAGGAGGCAGAGGCGGAGGAAGAAGGTCCGAGCCTGCTGTGGGCTGGCTTTCAAGTCCTCCAAGAATTGTGCGGTCCAGAACGTTGGCTGAACGTCGCCATCAGGGGTTCTCGCGAGGTCACAGTCTGGCTCGAGGATTATGTCAGGAACTCGCTTGGCTGCAGTATTTGTGACCCCAAGATGCAGGAACCAGGAGGACGACGAGCAGGTAAGATGATTTTAATTCATAAACAGAATATGAAGCAGTCGTGCTTGTAAGGTCCACAAACATGAATCAATCCTCGAGCACTGAGGAGTGCGCAAGGCTGGCATTAATGGAAGCCTGCTGATTGGCACCAATTGTGGACCGGCTGCCAATCAACAGCATCCAGAGAGTTAAGGAACTCTGGGCGGATCTCATCCACCCCCGGGGCCCTGCCACCGAGGAGCTTCTTAACTACCTCGGCCACCTCAGCCCCAGAAATAGGAGAGCCCACCGTGGATTCCCCAGGCACTGCTTCCTCATTGGAAAACGTGTAGGTGGGATTGAGGAGGTCTTCAAAGTATTCCTTGCACCAATCTACAACATCCCCAGTCGACGTCAGCACGGTGTTGACAGTGCACTGCTTTCTCCAACTGAGGCGGTGGATGGTGGTCCAGAATCGTTTTCGAAGCCATCCGTAAGTCATTTTTCATGGTTTCCCCGAGCTCCTGTATATGTGTATATGTATATATGTCTATCTATATATATATATATATATGTGTAAATATTGTATATACTGTATATCTATATACATTATATATGTATATGTATATATATCTATGTGTATGTATGTATATATATATTTACATATATATACTGTATATATATATATATATGTATACATACATATATATGTACATATATATCTATATACATGTATACATACATATGTATATATGTATACATACATATATGTATGTATACATACATATATGTATATATATGTATACACATATATATATATATAGTATATATATATGTATGTATACATATATATATATATGTATGTATATATATATATATATATATATACATACATGTTGGGAAGTGGGGATGGGGTATAAACCCTTGGCGGCATCGAGGACAGCAGCTCGCTGCTCACCGGCGGATCAATGTGTCGTAGTGCTAGGAATAAAATCACCTGGCACTCGCCGAAGAAGACTGCAGGTCTTCCTTGGGGGCAGTCCGAAGCCCCAGCATCACCCAGGGAGTTTGTCTACCCAAGCGCTGTCTTTTAGGGACGCCCTCAGCGCTGCCTTCATGGATCGGTGAAACCGCTCACACATACCATTGGCCTGTGGGTGATACACCGTCGTGTGGTGGAGTTTCACTCCCAAGCTCTCTGCCACAGCAGCCCAGAGCTCAGAAGTGAACTGGGAGCCCCGGTCGGATGATATGTCTGACGGGGTACCAAAACGGGCAACCCACGTCCCAATGAACGCGCGCGCCACCTCTGCGAAGGTGGCTGACGTCAGAGGTACTGCCTCTGGCCAGCAGGTGGTCCTGTCGACCATCGTGAGGAGGTATGTGCAGCTGCGTCAAGATGGTAGTGGCCCGACCAGGTCCACGTTGACATGGTCAAAACGGCGCTCCGGAACCGCAAACGGTGCCAGTGATGGAGCCTGTGTGTGGCAGTGCACCTTTGAGCTCTGACATGCCACGCATGTAGCAGCCCAGTCCGTAACGTCCTTTTTCAGTCCACGCCAGACGAATTTTGCAGCTACCAGCCGCTGGGAAGGTTACCTCCCAGGGTGGGAAAGGCCGTGGATGGAGTCGAACACCCGCCGCCTCCAAATGCGGGCACAAGGGGCCATGGTCGACTTGTAGCGACGTTACAAAGGAGCGTAACCCCTGTGTCCTCAAATGGAACTTCAGACAACCGTAGCCCTGTGGCTGCAGCCTTCAGAGCTCGGATGTCTGGGTCATTGGCTTGGTCAACTGCCATCCGTGCAAAATCAAGCCCCACATGGACAGCGCCCGTGACGGCTCGGGAGAGGCAGTCAGCAACGACATTGCTCTTACCAGCAACGTGCTGGATGTCCGTCATAAACTTGGAGACGTAGGAGAGGTGCTTCTAAGCCGAACCAACCACGGTTCGACTGTCTTTGCCATTGCGAAAGTGAGGGGTTTGTGGTCCACAAAAGCTGTGAAAGGCCGTCCTTCAAGCAGCCAACGGAAATGACGTATGGCCAGATAGAGGCCGAGGAGTTCACAGGGAAATTAGCTATATTTCCGATTGCAGGGGCACAACTGCCTGCTAAAGAAAGCCAAAGGTTGCCAAGTGCCACCCACCCACTGCTAATGCACTGCCCCTACAGCATAGTCTAACGCGTCTGTGGTGATTGCAAAAGGAGCATCAGGTAATGGGTATGCGAGCAGGGTAGCGTTAGCTAGAGCAGACTTGACCCCCACAAAAGCACTGTGCCGCGCGTCAGACCAGTCCACCATGTGCTTGGGAGCAGCCCCTTTAAGAGCATCATACAGCGGCCGCATGAGGTCAACTGCCCGGGGGATGAAACAATGGTAAAAAATGTACCATGCCAAGGAACTTCTGAAGAGCCTTAATCGTGAGCGGGTGGGGGAAGTTTGCGATGGCAGCAACCTCCGCTGGAAGGGGAACCGCCCCACACTTTGTGACGCGATGTCTAAGTAAGTCGATTACAGACAACCCGAACTGGCACTTAGCTGGGTTTACAATGAGCCCGTGTTGGCTAAGGCGCTGAAAAAGGGTCCTGAGGTGGGTCACATGCTCGGCCTGAGAGGTGCTCACTACCAGGATGTCGTCCAAGTAGACAAACAGAAACGGCAAGTTACGTAAAACAGAGTCCATCAGCCGCTGGAAAGTCTTTGCGGCGCTCTTAAGGCCAAAAGGCATCCGTAAAAATTTGAACAGTCCAAATGGGGTGATGACCGCTGTCTTTGGGATATTAGAGGGGTGGACCGGCACCTGATGATAGCCTCGGACGAGATCTACCCTAGAAAAAAACAGTTTTCCTAGACAGGTTGGCGTAAAAATTTTCTTTGTGGGAGACCGAATAATGGTCCGGGGTAGTCGCATCGTTGAGTCTGCAGTAATTACCGCATGACCGCCAACCACCTCCAGCCTTCTCCACCATGTGGAGGGGCTGTCTGAGCGGCGAATGATCCCGAGGCGTTCCATGGTCTCGAATTCAGCTCCAGCGATGGAGAGCTTTGCTGGGTCCAGGCGCCGGGCTCGTGCGTGCACAAGGGGGCCCGTGGTGGCAATGTGGTGTTTCACACCATGCTTGGCGGTAGCTGACAAGAACGTGGGCTGTGCTAGGGTGGGGAACTCAGCGAGGAGGAGAAGAAAGACGTCCGCTGTGGGTAGCATGCTGCAAAGCCTGATGGAGTCTGTTGCGCTGAGACTGCACTTATACGTGCAGAACGTAATCGCATCCACCAAGTGCCTGTTTTTTACATCCACAAGAAGGCCAAAAGCACAGAGATAATCTGCACCGATGAGCGGCACCGTCACTTTAGCAGTCACAAAGTTCCAACTGAAACGCTGTCCACCAAAACACAGCTCCACATACCGGATGTTGTAAGTGCGGATAGGTCTGCCATTGGCCGCTTCCATGGGGGGGGGCATGGGACTCAGACAGTATGTCCAACCTTGATGCTGGCAGGACGCTCCTCCGCGCACCCTTGTCACACAGGAACCATCGTCCAGAGAGGGAGTACTGGATAAAGACCAGCCTGCCAGTACTGCCGACGCTCATGACCACTGCTGAGCGGCGGCGGTCCACTGAAACTGCACGAGGGACGACACCGCCTGGCTTTGGTCCCGAACCTGGCATGGAAAAAAACTAAGTCCAGAATCCGGTTGCCGACTGGGGGGACGCAGCAGCAGCAGCAGTGAGAGTGGAAGTGCCATGGGTCTTCTGTCCCAACCGGAAAGAATGCAGCTACATAGGTCGGTTGGGAGGCTAAAAATAACTTGTTTTCTTCAGCAGCAAGTTCGCAGCAGTCCAAAATGGCCGTGTTGGCTAAAGCAGCCCGCACCTGAGAAGGCAGGAGTCTCAGGAATCCAGGCCTGTGCTCACTAAGAGGTCTAGCATTTTGTCCATTAGTTCAGAGGGCTTTGCCAAGCCCCTGCAATGAAAAAAGGCGCCTAGCTCGCTCCGCGTCGGAAAGCTTGAATGTCTTTAAGAGGTGAGCCTTCAACGTAATATACTTGTTCCTCTCCGGTGGATGCGTGAGGACGCTAACCACTCTGGTAGCCGTAGCACTCCCCAGGGAGGAAAGGACATAATAAAACTTTGTGTCGTCCTCGGTGATACCACGCAGGGCGAACTGTGCCTCGGCCTGGTCAAACCATGCAGTCGCGGAAGATTCCCACAACTCAGGCAACTTCAGAGAAACCGCATTTGCCATCATGGTCGATAATATTCACTGAATTCGTTCAGTGAAGTGTCGGGGTCACCAGTGTTGCGCTTGTAACGCAAAAACAAGACAACTTGAAGTATCTTTTGACACACAAAAACGTGTGCGCCGTTTATTCCATCAAAGAGGAGACTGAATGACTGCTTACATCAAAGAGACTCAAAAAGAGGTCACAACAAACCCCCACCTTTGGTTAAATCTCCTGACGGTCACTTAAAGGGGCTGCACCGAATTACTCACTCGTAACTGCATACTGTATATGAATGCTAAACAAGAACAACATGTGCACAATAGAATGACAGTGAATAATGACGACAAAGTCAAGTAAACAGGTGTGGTGAATTATGTCCTTAAAGCAACCGCTACAAAACCAAGGTAAAAACAAAAGTTCACTTCATGCTTGTAAAAATTTTAATAATATTCTTCTGAGAACCAGCAATCTCCCCAGTGGATGTTTTTGCATTAATTTCGAGGGCGTGTATTCAACAGGTAATAAAACAGATATTAGTTATTTTCAAAATAATGAAAAAACTAAATATTTAATGTTTTTTTTTCATTCAAACAAATCCAATCAATAATAAATATCTAAAATTAGCAATAATTTTTATTTATTTTAATTTTTATTGACTGACAAGATATTTTCATCTAAGCAGTCCTGGATCTTCTATTTGTTTATTCATCCCAGCAGCAGCAACAACAAAAAAAACTTTTTAAAATAACGCTTTGGGTAATTTTCTGGAACTAAAATTGAGACAACAGTGTCTAATGGCAGTCATTAAATTAGATAATAATAACAAAATGCTTTTTTGGGGGCATCATTGTGAAGTGATGCATTTGGTTAGCATGTCGGCCTCTGGATTCAAATTTCGGCTCAGAATTCTGTTTATACTTTGCATGTTCTACCCATGGTTGGGTGGGTTTCTTCCCATTGGTCCAAAACATGCATGTTAATACTGTAACGTAGGCCAGCTAGTGTGGCTGTGTGATAGTACGTTATGTAAACCTCATTACCCAGTGGTGATCTCCGGTTCGAGGCCAGGGTGTGCAGGGCTGGACTGGATTTTAGATATCTAGTCCAGGATCAGGGTGTACCTAAAGTCTACTGGAATGGTCTCCAGTGTATTCTTGACCCAGAACAGGATCATCTGTAAAGAAAATGAATAAATTGTGCTTTATTTGTTATATAATTGTGGTAAATCATATTTTATGCTTGGTATTTGGTGCTATCTCATGTGTCTTGTGTGTGCTGGTAAAGTTACATGAATCCTTGAATCTGCAAATGTGAGTTCTGAGAAATGGAGATGATGATCACTTGTCCTGTGCGTGCAGGCCAGCCAGGAGAATTCTCAACAAATGTTTCACAGAGGAAAGCGTAATGGACCCAAATGACCAAGATGATGACGATGATAATGAAGCGGTCAGAGGCCATCATCACTACTACAATGTGATTCCAGGGAAGACACCGCCTCTTGGCGGAATAGAAGACCTGCGGGTCACAAGAGATGGGAAGGAACAAGAAGCTGGCAATCACTTGGTAATAAAACTTGAAAAAGTAAATAAATAGTCGCTTTCCTGTATATACAGTAATTATTTTATTGTGGAAAGTTAATTAAGTAAATTCTGCTATATATAAACACTGTAAATAAATGGATGAGCCGATTAGTTTAACCATCTGGGGACATTTGATTTAAGCCAAACAAGACATAAAAGTCCTTGGGTTTTTTGTTTGTTTTAGTTTATTTGCTTCATTTTTTCAAACTTTAGTCCTAAGCAAAATATCAACCATGTAATGTTTCTCATTTTTATAATGTTGACCATTTTGAAGGCCTTTAAAGGATTAAAATTAAACAAATAATAAAAAACATTACGTGTTTGGTAATGTTTTAAAGCCTGAAGTTGATCAGAAACTGAATAAATAAAAAAATGTTTCATGTCCTTCGAAAAATGAAAGATTTTTATGTCCTATCTGGATTTGTTTTATTGTCTAATAACTGCCAGTGTATCATACACCTTTAAAGAATTGGATATTGATTTTTTTTTAATTTAACATGGAAAAAACCCTCTGAGGAAGAATCATGTAAAATGGAGTAAGACAACAAAAAAGTATGGCCAAAAGTACAGCAAACATTCACTGAAAGGAAAAACTAGCCCACCCCTTTTCCCCCGATGGTTACATGAGATATCAAAAGAATCTGTGACCATGCACGCATGCACGCACACATACTCAAAGGCACACACACTCACACGTACACGCGCGCGCACAGACACGCACACAACAATGAACACACAACAAATTTAAATAACTCCACTTGGTCGTTTCAGGTGGCTTCCTCTCAAGATGTCTCGCTCTATGAGAACTGCTCCGTGACACAAGTTCTACCAACAGGTTTTTGGTCTATTGTCTTTTCTAGGTTAATTGTTAAACTCTCACAAGATGTGCTTGTTTCTCCTCAAGAGAGCAAACTTGATTTTTTCTGTTAATAAGTGCAAATATGTTTGTTGACATTCTGGTTCTGTTCTCCATCAGACTCTGAGATGGCTGCCAGCAAGAGCGCGACAAACACCCACAACCTTATCCAGGAGGAATGTTGGTTTCATGGCAGGTGGGTCGTCATTAATGCAACATGTGTAATAGCTCACAAAGTATGATGACCATCATAACCCTTCAGGACTGTACAGACAATGTTTGAAGTAACAAAACTATCGTCTTTAACGCCTATATTCAATTAAATGGTAAATGGGTTATACTTGTATAGCGCTTTTCTACCTTCAAGGTACTCAAAGCGCTTTGACATGCCGAAAAGTCTCCTATAATCAGTAGGTTCACAGCCTACAAAAAGCAAGTAACCTCCAATGCCTTCTATTGGCATTAACAGCTGTGGCTGTAAGCAACCCCCCGATGTACATGGGTTTTTAATATTACTCCAGACTGGCAGCACAGTAGCTGTATGTGTCATGAGTGCTCGTCATCCAGTAAATGTTGCATGTTACCCTGGTCGTATCATAATTATTTTGACCATGGTTGTGACAATAATATAACACATATTTACAGTGTGTCACAAAGTTCAACATGTCCAAAAAAGAGTAAGAAGAAGCAGAGCTTATTTATTCCTACTCCTTCTCCATTTCACAGCTATTACTCTTTCATTCACTTCCTGTATTTAATATGTGACAAATATAAACATACATACATAATAGAGATGTCCGATTTCACACACATAAATGCTTTAAAATGTAATATCGGAAATTATCGGTATCGGTTTCAAAATTATCGGTATCGGTTTCAAAAAGTAAAATTTATGACTTTTTAAAACGCCGCCGTGTACACGGACGTAGGGAGAAGTACAGAGCGCCAATAAACCTTAAAGGCACTGCCTTTGCGTGCCGGCCCAATCACATAATATCTACGGCTTTTCACACACACAAGTGAATGCAATTCATACTTGGTCAACAGCCACACAGGTCACACTGAGGGTGGCCGTATAAACAACTTTAACACTGTTACAAATATGCGCCACACTGTGAACCAACACCAAACAAGAATGACAAACACATTTCGGGAGAACATCCGCACCGTAACACAACATAAAAACAACAGAACAAATACCCAGAACCCCTTGCAGCACTAACTCTTCCGGGACGCTACAATATACACCCCCGCCACCCCCTAGCCCCCCTACACACCTCAACCCCGCCCACATCAACCTCCTCATGCTCTCTCAGGGAGAGCATGTCCCAAATTCCAAGCTGATGTTTTGAGGCATGTTAAAAAAAGTAAGGCACTTTGTGACTTCAATAATAAATATGGCAGTGCCATGTTGGCATTTTTTTCCATAACTTGAGTTGATTTATTTTTGAAAACCATGTTACTTTGTTCAATGCATCCAGCGGGGCATCACAACAAAATTAGGCATAATAATGTGTTAATTCCACGACTGTATATATCTGTATCGGTTGATATAGGAATCGGTAATTAAGAGTTGGACAATATTGGAATATCAGATATTGGCAAAAAAGCCATTACCGGACATCTCTACATACATACATAATCAATGTTGATAAATAAATAGTGTGCATACAAATATATTAAAGGGGTCATATTATGATTTTATTTCTACATTTTTATTTCTACATTCAAAACTCTTCCTTGTGGTCTACTTAACATGTAATGGTGGTTCTTTGCTCAAAATGTTTTATAGAATATATTTTAAAGACCGTTTTCAAGCTGCTTTCTGACCGTCTCTTCAGGATTATGAGCGGTCTTATTTACGTGCCTCCACTTCGACAGCTTCTTTTCCCCATCAGCCATGTTGTAGTTTTTAGTGCTTCCATATCGAGTCTGGTGAAACATATCAATTATAACTACACGCTAATTTGTATTAAAAATGGCAGCAACAAAGGATGCATGTACATGTACGAGCCAGTCTGCCCCACAACAAGAGAATCATTATGTTTCCATGCACTATATTAGTCAGATTCCTCAAATAGTTTGTTTTTTTATATTTTCCCACCTACGTGTGAAGTCAAAGTGTCCACGCACACTCTCAAATGCAACTATTGGTCATCAGAATCAGAATCAGAATCAGCTTTACGCCACGTGCCTCCCGTATACTGGGGGGTGCTTATTTCATTTTAGCGCGGATAACTGAATTCCTTTTTCCGGTTGACCTATGACGTCACACTAGGCATTGCGGATTCTTACAACTTGTTTTAAGTGATGTCTGTTGTAATATTGACACAGATTACAAATATAACGTCTCTAATGGCTATGCTGATGTTAAATAGCAGACAGCATCAATAAATGATCCTGGATTGCGCTACAAACATGATGCTGCTACCAAGATTGTATAGGGGCGGATGCAAAGAGTTTTGCGAAAATAATTTTCGGACCAAAATCATTGAAACAAAACTTTTGAATTTCTCTGAGTTTAGTGCATGTACACGTACTGAATGAGGAAAAAGAAGGAGCTTTATGACTACACCGCGGACTACAATAGCGGACTCGCGGAAAGCACTTTTGGTAAATTTATACCATATATGGTTAATTCGCTGACGCCATCGGTGCGAAAATTTCAAACTGATTGTTTAGCGGATATATGGAGGAAAGCAAGATTGTTTTATAAACATCTCTGCAATGACTCCATGGTTAGATTTTCAGAACTTATGCAGATCCCAAATACACAAAAACCAGTACCAATAGGTAAGAAAAGTTAGTTTTGCATAATAAATCCTCTTTAGATTAAATTTTCCCTCAGGTAATATTTCTCCACTTTTGTTGAGAAGAATTGTTGTAAATTTTTGGGTAGCTGGTTATAGTTTACCTTATACAGGATTTTAGCTGTTTGTAGTTCCATCCATCTATTTTCTACCGCTTGTCCCCCTTGGGGTTGGGGGGTGTTGGAGCCTATCGTACCAGATTATTACATTTTAGTTTTATCGATTTGATAAATAAATGGTTTGTGTGTTCTCTATATTTCCCTCTATTATGTATTATTATTTGCAATGAACCCATCACCATTATTATTATTGACTAAGCAGTTTGCTGCCTACTGCCATGAAAACAAAACCAAAAAGTATTTACGGTAATGAAAGGAGCGAGAAAAGAAAGATATTTGCAGAGTGATGCTGTCCCCTGGTGGCCTTTTATAGGTACTGTTGATAAAAATGAAGTGTTGTGTCTGTATGTAGGAAGCAAAAAACACATATTGAGCTTTTTAGTTGTTTCTGTAATACTGTATAATTGTAACATTGTTTACTCAGGCTAGGAAGAAAGCAGGCCGAGTCCCTTCTAACGTGTAGTGGAGACTTCCTGGTCCGAGAGAGCAGCTCAGACTGTGGTCAGTACGTCCTCAGTGGGATGGACGGAACCACAGTGAGACACCTCTTGCTGGTGGACCCACACGGCCAGGTTCGTTTCACAATTTAATCTTCAAGAGCTTTGTCTGTGCATGTTCATCATCAGGTTTTGTGTGTGTGTTTGTGAGAGCAGGTTCGGACTTGTGACCAGGTCTTCCTGAGCGTAGGTCACCTGGTCTGCTTCCACATGCAGAACCAGATGCCCATCATGACCGGGAGCAGTGAGCTTTGTCTCAAGCAGCCAATCCTGCAGAGACTCTAACAAATGTGCAGTTGTGTGCACTGCTCTTGTTGACATTCACACTTTTAGCCACATGCTACTTGTCCTGACTTGGGAATGTAGTCGGAAATCGTAAAAGAAAGCTCAACATTGTTGTTTTTATCCTGCGAGGCCTTCTCACTAACAGACTCTGCATGAAGAATATGACACAACACGTATACTTTTCATTGTTTCAAAGCAGTTGGTGTTAACACACACATTTTAACGTTTCCGAGTACAAAATAGTGTTAAAATTAATGTGTAAGGAAGCTCACAATTTATTCAGATTGTTGGTGTGTTTCATGGCTTCAAATTGTATATTGCGTATACGGAATGTAGATGGCATATTTACCGGATTAATAGTATTTCTACATCAAGTAATTACACTCAATTCCCACTTATGTGTCAAGGTGCCTTTCTCTGTTTTTGTCACATCACCAAGAGCACAATATTGTCTGTTTTAAAGGAGCTATGTGTAAGACTTTTATGTCAAGTCATCATTAAATGGTCTAGATATGTCAGAAGGCATTAATAAATCATGTTATTTTCTAATACCTTTATAACTGATAACAGTAGTTCAGCCGGGATATGCTCATTTTAAAATTAGATTTACAGCCCTGAAATCAGCCCCACCCTCCACGTTTGAACAATTAGAAAGTGTGTGAGTGTGTCACATCCAGGTTGCCAGTTACGCATCGCCACCTTCGTCGAGCTACTGCCACTGGTAAAGTTACTAAACATGTCAGACCTTAAATCTTAAATGCGTCGTTACGATTCTCAACTTATTTATGACAAAGCCAGGAACAAAACGAGAATTTATATCGAGGATGCCTTTGAAAGACGATTGAAGGCGGAGAAGATTTTTCATCTGACGCCAAACTTGCTGATTTCCTTCTTGATAGGTAAGTAAGGCATTTATGTTTTTTTATTACTTGTAATAAATGGAAATGGATATTTCGTATGTAAACTATATTGTCCAATACAGTTTATGATCTTGTCTAACAAACCTAGTATATTCGTGCAACGAATGCTTAGCATGCTAGCCCGGTCAATGACACATCGACATATAGGCTAACGGGGGAAATATATGCCTGTTAGCCTGTATGTCGATGTGTAATTGAACTGACAGGGCAAAATATATTTTCGACAAATAAAACCTATGTGGATATGGGTAGTGTCAGTGCCTAAATATGCTGAAACGCTTCGGAAATGGGTTACAACATTAGCACGGCTGTCAACTTGGCATATGGAGACAGCAACTCACATGATAAAATAATTCCTCATTCGTGTTTGCATATTGTGGACCACATGTACCAAGTTATATGGCAATCTGAAACATTTGAAACATTAGCCTATAGGCATACCTTGGTAAAATGTCTCCTCTTTAGTTTTGAGCGTACATTAGGCTGCTAAGTATGCTCTACTTATTTTCACCAGGATGACCATTGCTAGTGTTGGTTGTAGTTTGTTTTAGTCTTTGTTTTCTGATAGTACTGACAATAACCATATGATTGCCATTTGTTGTGATATTGTATGCAGGCATGACATACTTCTTCCTGAAAATAGCCTAGTTTCTGTGTAAAATGTGTTGGTTAGAGATTTGTTATTGACAAAATGCTTGTCTATTCAGCTATTATGGTCCCAGCACCTCAACCTCTAGTAAGAGGCAGTGGAAGTTTGAAGTTCCTTGGAGCAGCCCAGTCGATCGAGCTGGATTCAACTGCGTATCTGGTAACCTCAGTCAGGGAGAGGGGCAGGGGACTACATAATTTTGACCGTGATTGCAGTACCATTTCTGGCCAGATACTCACATATGGCTCCTTTAAAACAGTTTTGTAACACATTTTCTTTGTTAATTATATTTTTTCCAGTCTAAACAATAATTTTTTTGTCCTTCATATAGTATTTGTTATGGGCGAATATATGCATTTCAATAAATCTACATGTGATTTCAATCTGTGATAGTTTGAGCAAAAACTGTTCTGTTCCCTAAAATAATTTACTAAAATAGGGCTGTCAAAAATAACGACGTAAATTATGTGATTAAACACATTTCTCGTGATTAATCTCATGATTAATCACACAAAATTATCGCATTAATCATGTATACTGTGGATGGTTACTTGAAAGGCGGTGCAGGTTGTTATAAGGTCAGGGAGCAAGTCAATGCAGTGTATTTGCTGGATAATTTAATTTCAAAATACACCCTGACTGGACTCTAGACGCAACTGAGTACATTTTAAACAAATAACTGACGTGCGATCAAAAATGTTTTACTGTATGACATTCTGACAATACAATTGTGTTTGTATGCAACTGTTGGCTCCCTTTTAAGTAAAGTTTTAATTTAAAGTACGCGAGCTAGTAATAACCCGATTCTGTTACGGCGCGTGTTCTAGCCCGCATATCATCTGCGGCAGACTCTGCCGGCACCTCCTCTTGCAGCACGCCAGGACACGCCACTGCTCGCTCTGGCCGCCTCACGGCCAAGCCCCAGCAAAGCTGCAAGCAATCTGCAATTTGCGCACCTGGGACTAATGAAGGCAAGCGGTATAAAGACCAGCGGACCCGAGGATCCTACGCCGGAACTCTTTGTAGTAAGCATCCTGTCTCTGGCATCCCTCCCGCGTACTTGCTCTCCTTGTTGCTTCCCAGGTTCTTGTGCCTTTTTGTTTCCCGCAGTGCCCTTCCCGTTTCCCGTGAGAGAGCTGTGTGCCTCGACTCCCCTCTGGATATTGGACTGCCTCCCTCGATCCTTGACCCCTGCTTGGACACGGACCTTGTTGCTTCTCTCCAGCCCCCCACCGCTTGCTTGCCCACGGATTGCCTTCTCGCCTTGCCCTTCTGGTCTGACGAAGGATTCATCCAACACGCACTTACAACAAACCCTGGTAACATTTACATTGTTAATTCTACACATTGTTTTGCACCAAACACTCAGAGTAGCATACACATCCCACACACTCATCATTAGGTTCAATAAACCTATTGAACTGATTCCCGCTGTGGTGCCGTCTCCTTCCCCCGCCGTACGCAACAGATTCATCCAAATTAGTCTGATTGTAAAATGTATAATTTAACAGCCTTAAAAAATATTTTTTTTCTGACCAGGCCGGAGTCAGCTGGGATAAGCTCCAGCTCACATGTGACCATGATGATTATAAAAAATGCATTATAGGAAATGCTGTAGGAAATGTACTTTTGTAATATTTAGAATAACACATCTAAATAATGAACTTGTACCAGACATATGCTTCTTTTTGATTCTATAGGTATGAATATTTATTTACCATGAATGTATTAGGGATAGGGAGTATTTTATCTTTAAATTCTAATTAATTTAGATAAGTGGGCAGCATGGTGTGAGGGGGTTTGGGTTCGATCCTGTGCTCGGGATCTTTCTGTGTGGAGTTTGCATGTCCTCCCCGTGACTGCGTGGGTTCCCTCCGGGTACTCCGGCTTCCTCCCACCTCCAAAGACATGCATAGGTTGATTGGCAACACTAAAATAATGGCCCTAGTGTGTGAATGCTGTCTGTCTATCTGTGTTGGCCCTGCGATGAGGTGGCGACTTGTCCAGGGTGTACCCCGCCTTCCGCCCGATTGTAGCTGAGATAGGCTCAAGCGACTCCGAAGGGAATAAGCGCTAGCAAATGGATGGATAGAAGTTAAAAAACTAAAGTAAAATAACAAAATATATGCATTCATTGAGGGGATACTTTTTGCTGTTTTATTTTATTTTGTTTGATTAAATGTTATTTTTTTAAATTCATGTTTTAGTTTTTTTCGTAAATGTCTGAACGGTCTTCTATGACGTTTATTTATTTATTTTTTTAGTATTTTTATTTCCCCCTTTTTAACCGATCCCTTGAATGACTTTCTTGACATGAGTTGTTTTCGCCACGAGATGTCGCCACCGGGCCGCATTACGCTAACATGCGGCACTAAAAACATCACCAACCTGACGAAACCTCCTCGACCCTCCCAATGACTTCACTGCTGTGTTTGTGACGACATCAAGCTGACATTCCTGCCACGTTTCCTGGCACTTTTTTTTTTTTTTTAAAGCAGCTTTTGTCACAATTTCCAAATAAGACCTGGAGCTGAAACTATGTCGTTGATTGTTTTCAGCTTGAGGGTTTCTGATATCATCGCAGCATTTGCATGCTTTCTAACTTCCCACAATGCTTTGCTCGGTCACCAGTGCGCTCCTTCACGCCGTGCAAAGGTTAAACACAATAATAGTATGATGGCTTTATCTGATCGTGTCCTGGCCAAACTAAGACTCAGACATCCGCAAACAGGCGTCTCTTTGAAAATGTGCATTTAAATGTGTTTTCCCCCTCTCTCCTCCAGGGGTTTCCCCACTTTCATTATGTCCCTGCACATTCTCTCTGTGAGTCACCTCGACCTCGCCTGAAACATGTCAGCAGCAACAACAATGAGCTGGCGCGTGATGCACGTGGTCACGTCACTACCAGGAGGTCACCACTCCCTCGTCAAGGTCAGTCAGGATGCTGCTGCACACCACAACTTATTTCACGCTCTGCTATCAACACATTTGTCATTCGTCGTGGGACTCTTGTCTCCTCGGTAAAGATGAGATTTATGACTTTTTGAAGGAGCTGGATCTCGAAGAGACGCTCCTGTCAAAGAGCTGCTCAAAAGACAAGCGCCATGTTTAATGTCTTCTTAGAATTTATTCCCGGAATATACTCGTGTTTATTCAACAAAATGATCACTGGCTGCAGATATTAGATACAATTTGGATATGAGGACTTTACATTTTCACTAATTTGTAGGACATACAGTCATACTTGCCAACCTTGAGACCTCTGAATTCAGGAGATTGGGGGCAGCGTTTAGGGGGGAGGAGTATATTTATAGCTAGAATTCCCTGAAATTCAAGTATTTCTTATATATATATATATATATAGTACAGTAAACAGTAATGAAAACACAGTTGTTCTACTAACTGTACTGCACTTGCTGCTTACTTAAAAAAAATAACACTTACCTTTCACTATTTGAGTAGCCTTTGAGTACTAGCGAGCGATCTCTGAATCCGGGAACATATCCTTCACGGATTTGTTGAAAACATCCACAAATGAGAAGGGGATGTTGCTTGCAGCTATCAGCATAGCCATCTTTGTCTCGGCATATGTTAAACCCTCGGGTCTCCATTTAGCAAGGTGGCCCATAATACTGCGTTGCCGCCGCCGCCGCCGCCTCTTGCTTCTCTGACCGTTCATGAGTGGACATTACTACTTGCTGTAGTTTTGAAGCAATGCATGATGGGAATCCGGATGTTGTGTGTCAGTGTATTAACGTGCCGGCTGGAATAAACACACGCTGAGAAATAGCTCCGTGCCTGCCTACTTTATGGGTTATAGATAAACCTATGGATAACGGAGACATATATAATAGTCTCCTTTTCGGGTGAGAGAGGACGCTAAAGGCAGTGCCTTTAAGGCACGCCCCCAATATTCGGGAGAATGGTTGTCCCGGGAGATTTTCGGGAGAGGCACTGAAATTCAGGATGTCTCCCGGAAAATTTGTGAGGGGTGGCAAGTATACATACAGTGCATGCGAAAAGTATTGAGAGCGCTTCACTTTTTCAACATTTTGTTACATTATAGCCTTATTTGTAAATCAAATAAATTCAGTTTTGTCCTAAGAATTGAACAGACCAGTGTTTTTCAACCTTTTTTGAGCCAAGGCACATTTTTTGCGTTGAAAAAATCCGGAGGCACACCACCAGCAGAAATCATTAAAAAACAAAGCTTAGTTGACAGTAAAAGTCGTTGTCGCAATTGTTGGACGTGACTTTAAACCTACTCAGTGGCCTTGTGGTTAGAGTGTCCTCCCTGAGATCGGTAAGTTGTGAGTTCAAACCCCGCCCGAGTCATACCAAAGACTATAAAAATGGGACCCATTACCTCCCTGCTTGGCACTCAGCATCAAGGGTTGGAATTGGGGTTTAACTCACCAAAAATTATTCCCGGGCGCGGCCACCGCTGCTGCTCACTGTTCCCCTCAAATGGATCAAATGCAGAGAATAATTTCGCCAATCATGGGTACTTTTTAACTTTTTAAACCATAACCAAGCATGCATCAATATAGCTCTTGTCTCAAAGTAGGTGTACTGTCACCACCTGTCACATCACGCCCTGACTTATTTGGAGTTTTTTGCTGTTTTCCTCTGGATAGTGTTTAAGTTCTTGTCTTGCGCTCCTATTTTGGCTATTTCTCTTTTTTTGGTATTTTCCTGTAGCAGTTTCATGTCTTCCTTTGAGCAATATTTCCCGCATCTACTTTGTTTTAGCAATCAAGAATATTTCAGTTGTTTTTATCCGTCTTTGCGGGGACATTGTTGATTGTCATGTCATGTTCGGATGTACATTGCGGACGCCGTCTTTGCTCCGCTGTAAACTTGCTACCCACAAAAACGCATCAACGCTAAAGGTTTCCTGGAGGAAAATAACCATAGCAAATAAAGGGGCTGTTTGCAACATTTACTCAGATGTCTCGAGAGTGCTGACTTTCCAAAGTATTTTACACAATATATCGGTGGGAAATATCTTAGGTAACACATGCACTCTTATTATCTTAAGGTGTTGTTAGCTAATTATAGCAGTTATGATAGCTAACGTTAGCTGTCATTGATTGTTTATTCTATCATAACAACATCATGACTGCAAGTTGTTTGTTGCTTCTCTTGGACTGTTTTTGTATGTGTGCACATACGTGTTGGCGAGACCGGGTGAGTGACTGCCATAAACACCATTTTTTATTCAGGCCGGTAAACATTTTTATTACATTAACTTTGTAATTGTGAAAAATATAGACAGTTGTCAAAAAACACTAATAGTAGCATAAACTGTCAGGTTTGTCACTGACAGTTTAGTTATATTTGAGTTTTTCCTCTGTTTGTTTTTATTTCCTGTCGGCGCTCTTATTTTGGTTATTTCCTACTTGTCTCCTTGAGTACTGAGTCCCTTCAGCTGTGGCTGATTGGCACTGGCCACACCTGGTGTCAATCAGCCAGCTACTATTTAGACCTGCTTTTCCCTCCAGTCAGTGCTGGAGTATTGTCAATGTCGCTAATGATTGTCGAGGTCAGTGTCATTTATACTTGTCGATGTCATTTATACTTGTCGTTGTAGCTCTGTCTACTTCTGTTTACTCTGCTCATGTCATAGTTCATCCTGCTTGTTTCTTGCCACGTGAGTTTTGTTTATTCGTGTCACAGTAAGTGTTTTTGTTTCTTGTCCATAGTTT
Source organism: Nerophis lumbriciformis (assembly GCF_033978685.3). Taxonomy (NCBI): domain Eukaryota; kingdom Metazoa; phylum Chordata; class Actinopteri; order Syngnathiformes; family Syngnathidae; genus Nerophis; species Nerophis lumbriciformis. Next base: position 22,844,349 of record NC_084553.2, on the reverse strand, counting down.
AGCCTTTGTGCTAGTTTCTGTTCATAGCCAAGTTTGTTCTCCGTCTTATGCGCGTCTTTTGTTTGTACCCTTTTGTTTGTTTCTTGTTATAGGGTTAAATTATCATGTTTTCCTGGACAAAGCCTGCCGTCTCTGCATCTTGGGGTTCGTCACCTACACACTCTGACAAAACTAGCCAGTGGTGTTCTTGTTATATTTTTTGCTTTGAAAAATGTTACTGTGAGGAAGTTGAAAACAGCACCCTTAGGATAAAATAAACCTTCATATATTGTAGTTATTTTTAGCTGTCTTTTACATACCAGGAAACAAACCAAAACAAAAACGGTATAGACCTTAATAAACTTTTTTTGTTTATTTCTATACTGTATGGTGACAGAATGAATGTCAACAAGTATTTTGACAAGCTCATACTGTATATGCATACTTGCCAACCTTGAGACCTCCAAATTCGGGAGATTTGGGGCGGGGGTGTTGAGGTGGGCGGGGCGGGGATTTAAGGGGGAGGAGTATATTTATAGCTAGAATTCACTGAAATTAGAAATTAGAAAAAAGTATTTCCTATATATATATATATATATATATATATATATATATATATATAAATAAAATAAATACTTGAATTTCAGTGTTCATTTATTTACACATATACACACATAACACTCTACTCATTGTTGTATTTGAAAGTGCAATGCTTTGCAGCCAGTAGCACAGCCTTTGAAGGAGCGTAGGTATGGGCAATGTAATATTCTGGGTTGGAATGAATAACCAAGTGAGGTGATGAAGTTACGTCTCTTTACTTCATACTTCAGAACCGACTCCCACACTTGCCGTCAGGGTGCACAATACAACGTATACCATTGGCCAACCAAAAAGTAACCAAAGAACACTATCCGGTATAGTGTTCTGTGGTTACTTTTTGGTTGGCCAAGTGGACGTGACGACAGGCTGTCCTCACTCAGGTCCGCACGACCTGGAGGGGGCGTGCCTTAAGTCCGGCTGGAAATCAGGAGAATGGTTGTCCCGGGGGGGGGGGCAGCACGGTGGAAGAGGGGTTAGTGCGTCTGCCTCACAATACGAAGGTCCTGAGTAGTCGTGAGTTCAATCCCGGCCTCGGGATCTTTCTGTGTGGAGTTTGCATGTTCTCCCCGTGCCTGCGTGGGTTCCCTCCGGGTACTCCGGCTTCCTCCCACCTCCAAAAACATGCACCTGGGGATAGGTTGATTGGCAACACTAAATTGGCCCTAGTGTGTGAATGTGAGTGTGAATGTTGTCTGTCTATCTGTGTTGGCCCTGCGATGAGGTGGCAACTTGTCCAGGGTGTACACCGCTTTCCGCCCGATTGTAGCTGAGATAGGCTCCCGCGACCCCGAAGGGAATAAGCGGTAGAAAATGGATGGATGGATGGTTGTTCCGGGAGATTTTCGGGAGAGGCACTGAAATTCGGGAGTCTCCCGGAAAATTTGGGAGGGTTGGCAAGTATGCATATATGAATAAAAATAAAAACTACAAAAGCACTTGTTCCATGACCTATTTCGGACATTCTCTCAAAAAAATTCATCCAAATCCGCCCATTACTTATGTTGCTCAGATTACGGAACTGGTTGCATTTTTTATGAAGCGGCATGAGTGTAAACATGTGTTCAAATGTTCAAATATCCAAGCTGTCATTTATTTCACTGCAAATTAACATAAAATCTCCCTTTTACATCAAACCCGTGAATACCAAATGGAAATTGTGCATTTATTTTGTAAGATTTTATGTTATAAACAAAAACTGTATTACATAACTTTTCCTGCAGTGTCATTGTGTACAATGCACATAAAGGCATTCATATCAACAATATTACTCGCCCGACAGGTGTGCAGAGCCTGCATACCACAGTATAGGTCTTCCGTCACAAATCTGGTGAGCTTTGCAATAGCTTTGACAAATCTCGACCAGCTGAAGAACTTCTCAAAACGTTCTTCCAGAGAAACCACCTTGAGTGTGCGGTGTACGACAGCTTTGCGTACTTCTGAGTCTCTTGCGTCAAGTTCTCCCACCTTGCACTCTCCACTGGGTAGCTCTTCTTGCCATAGAAGACTTGGCCCACTGAACCAGTTTGAGGCGATTAGATCTTTGGCCTTGAGTCCACGCAATGCATGGTCTGCAGGATTGTCCTCCGATGCAACATACTTCCACTGTGTGGGGATGGTATTCTCTCTGATACGTTGGATGCGGTTCGCTACGAACACATGAAAGCGTCTTGCCTCATTGTTGACATATCCCAAGACGACTTGTGAATCTGTCCAGAGGAATTCTTCAACATTCAGCTCCAACTCTGCATTGAGCATGTCACTTGTACGCACTGCAACGACTGCTGCAGACAGCTCCAACCTTGGTACTGTAGTGACTTTGGTACATGCTACTCTGGACTTCGCGAATACAATAGAGCAATGGATTGCTCCTGGGCCATTCCAAAATGTGCACAAGACCCCCGCCAGCTTGTTGGTCAATTCTGGTCCGGTCAAAAGGTAATCATTCAACAAGACTCCTTCATACTTCACCGAACAATCGAAGACCACTCTTATTTTTCCGGGCTTTTGGGGATGGTACACCCCATGATGTGGAATGTACCAGGCAGGACCTTTGTCCAGTTCTTCAGGAGGCACCTTTTCTGCATCTCCGCGCTCTATTGTTTCATTCATGAACTTCATGTAGTCTTTGTGATACGGTTTGTCTCTTTCAAATCTTTTCTTCAAACACTTGAGTCGATGTTCTGCACATTTCTTGTTGTTCTGTAAGTTTGGTCTGTCTTTTTTGAAAGGCAAAGGTAGTTCACAATGACCATCTTCTTGCATTTTCACTACTCTTTCCATTATTGAAATGAACCGCAAGTCTTCTTGGGAGAAATGAGAGTCTTCCACTTTTCTTTCGTTGAAATCAGACTCAAGCACTTTAATCACATCCAATGGTGTAATCACTTCTTTGACTTGGGTGCGACAAATGTAGTGCACTTCCTTCAACAACTGATCAGATGGTGAATTGGGTGTCACTTCCTTGACAACAATCCTGTGGCTGCATCCAATTGCATCTCCATAGTCAACACATGGATCAAGTCCTCCAACTATGGTCCAGCCAAGATCTGTTTTCTGCGCAAAGGGCTCATTGTCTCTTCCTGACACGACTTCTCTGGGTACCAGAGCTTGTGAACAGTTGTAACCTATTAGCAGACCAACATCGCATTCAATTAGAGGGGCGATCTCATCAGCGAGGTGCTCTAAGTGAGACCATGCTCTTGCTGCGTTCGGCGTGGGAATGTGACTTAGATTGGCAGGGATAAACTCTCTTGTATATGTCATGGGAAGTGGGATTCTCTTTGACGAGTAGAAGCCTCTGACTTGTAGATCTGTCAGCTTTTGACTAGGAATGACTGTGTCTTTGGATGACAGTGTGGAGAGCTTTAACTGCACATTTTTCTTGTCTGTGTCCAAAACATCTGCCTTTTCTTGCAGAACAAATGTTGTGTCACTCTGACTGTCTAAAAGAGCGTAAAGCAATAGTTCTTTTTCTGGATTACTTTTTGTGGACAACCACACTGGAACAATTGTGGATGTGAGGTCAGTATTGTCACTTTGGATAACACGGTTTGAGATAGCCTCATTTGGTGTTTCTTGACTTGGTTCCTTAGTTTGTTTGGTTTCCTTTGACTCACTTGTCCCCTTTGTTTCCCTTTGGATGTCCTTATTCTTTCTTGACTCTTTGTCTCGTTCTTCATGTAAGCATGTTGGGTGTTTCCCCTTACATGTGTTGCAGATACTTCTCTTTTCGCATTTCTTTGAGATGTGTCCAGATTTAAGACAACCAAAACACAATCCCTTGTCCTTTACAAATTGCACTTTTGCAGCGTTCTCCTTCTCCATGAACTTTCGCCATGTCAGAATGTTGTGATTTGACCTTTCACAGAATTCACACTTCAGTGTATCGGTTTTCTCTTCCGTACTGCATGTCAATGTTCTGGCTCCAACATTCCGAGTCATTGGAGTTTTCGCTTTCTCTTTCTCTGAATCATTTGCCTTGAGAGCACTTAGAGATGTCACTGGGTTGCACGCGATCCTGGCTTCCTTTTCTACAAAATTGACAAAATGGCTGAATGTAGGAAATGAACCACACTGATCTTCAATCTCAACTACTTTACGATTCCATCTTGCCGTAAGCCAATCAGGAAGCTTGCTGAGCATTCTCTGGTTCTCATAGCAGTCATTTAGAATTTGAAGATTCTTTATCTGTAGCATTGCCACTTCGCAACCTTTGAGAAAGTCTGAGAACGCTCTTAGTTCCACATTATCCTTGGTTCCAATTCTTGGCCATGCTGAGAGCTTATCTCTGAAAGCTTTGGCGATTACAAATGGACTACCATATCTTTCTTCCAGAGTGTTCCAAGCTGTACGGTATGCCATTTCTGTTCCGAGCAGAAAGTAGCTTTCAACTGCCTTTCTCGCAGGACCGCCAACATACTTTCGGAGGTAGTAGATCTTTTCAGCCACTGGGATGTTCTTTCTTTCAATCAGTAATTGAAAAGACATTTTCCAATCCTTGTACTTGATGGGATCTCCATTGAAAATTGCGGGCTCTGGAACCGGTAGACGGCAAATGTTGATGGACTCTGCCAAGGCTGTAGCCAGTGCTGTTATGCCATCTTCTGGTGTTTTATTGCTAGCAGGTTGCCCTCTTGTGGTGTCTTTTGGTATGAATGGTTGTGCATATGGATTGCAACCCGAAGATTCAATTTTCACTTCAGAATGTCTTACTGGCTTGGATGGTAGCTTTCTTGGTGTGCTCCTTCCATGCAGAAGATCTGACAATTCCTCATCTGAGTTGCCTTCTTGTTCATACACTTCCAGTCGCGCTTTTGCAGCATTCATTTGCTTTACCGTTTCCAAGCGTTCAAGTTCCCTCTTCTTTCGTTCCATTTCTTTCTCAAGCATTTCGAGTTCACTTTTGCCACGTTCCATTTCTTCTAAGACCAACAGAGTGGCTTCAGCTGCAGCTACTTCTGCTGCTGCGTCTTGCCGTTTTGCAGACAGCTGACTTGAACGTCGACTACTTGAGTTTTTGGATCTTTGCAACGATGCTAAAATAAACGCTGAGCGAGTTTCACTCCAGTGAAATGACCTCTTGTCTTGATCTCGCTCATCTTCTTCTGCTGCAAGATTCTCTTGTGCTTGTTGGAAAACCTTCTGAGAAACTGCATCACATGTGTCAATTCTGCGGCGAGTGTTTCCATCAGGAGTTTCATGACTACGTAGTTCTTCATATGCTTGCATGACTTCACCAGAAGTTTCTTGTATCAGAGCAATGTGATCGTGCAAGCTTGCTATATCAGATGTGTCAAGTGCTCTTTTTGCTTGTTTGGCAGTAGATTTCCATTTTTCATAACTGGCGATGAATCGAGCTTGAAGCTTGCTCACCATTTCCTCATGAAACGCTTGGCCTTTCTCAGTGAGCTTTCTGGGTCTTGTACTTTTCCTTAAGCCCTCTTCTTTCACTGCTTGACTTGTGCTCGGCTCATGGGGATTTGGGATCGCAACTTCTCCAGGATCTTCTTGCAGCAACACCACAGCGTGTCGAGTGTCAATGTGTTCTTGGTCAGACATGTTGTTAGCCTATTGATTTTGTGTTTTAGCTTAATTTGGTTTGAATATTAGCCAACTTGAAAGTTTGGATGAAAATGTATTAACTGTAGTTGAATAAAAATTTAAATGTAGACTAACTGTCAACTTAGATATGTTTAGGTTTGCTTTTTCTTTCAAAAATAAAGTTTGTGTATTATGACAGTATTTTTAGTTAAAGTTTATCTTCTTCCACTTGTTATAAAACAAACATACATTTCAATATCAAAAATGTATTATAAATGTGCCTTTTAAATACCTTGATGTGCTCTTTTAAATTACCAAAACCAAAACAAGCAATTAATTTAAGATAAGCTTTGCAATGATAATCACTTTGTATCATACAAGCACTTTCTTAACTTAAATAATTACTTCGCACCACAGCAGGATATCCCTTTTAGCATTTAGCAAGTCCCTTTTCAAGTTAGCAGGTTAAACCAACATTCACATTTAACTTGTTTTAAACGTGTTACTTGGTGTTGAGTTAACCACGCTGCACCGTTGGACCCTGATTGCTTCTGGAATGTCCGTGCATGCGGCTTCTTTCCTTTGAAGATTGAGAGCGATGTCACTCATCAAACAGCTGCTCGTTAACGGCTCCGCTCCAGCGACAGGCTCCCTCTCGTCTCTCTTTCTCTTCAGCGCGATGTAGGCTGAGTTCTGACTGTTACTCCCTCCGAGGTCTTAATCAAGGCTCAAGTTGTTCGTTTTTCTCAAACAGACATTCATTTTCAGCCACGCCTTCTCCTCGTCACAACGATGCCAACACAATGCCAAAATAATGCCGTCAGAACTAATAAATAAGAGAAACAGAACTTACAATTAGTCTGACATCCAATAACATAAAACACATTGATTTTACATACATATCAAAAAGAATCATACCTCATTGGCCTCACAAACTCTGAGGGAATAAAGTTTCTTTTCAAGCCGAGACTCCATTAACCTCTTCCATTTGCTGTCTCATGCTGCTTCCCTTTTTCCCTCACATATTAATTGTCCCCCCAACAATGTGACCAAACCGGAACAAAAAATATGTTCCTCTCCAATTTGCATGAGTTTTGTAACAAAATAAAGTTAACTTATACTTGCATGAAATTACCAAAGAAAATTCATTTTTAATCACATTAAATGTAAATATGAACCTATATTTATACATTGTATTTATTTACTCTAACCAACTATGAAATTATATAACATATATACAATGTGCTTCTGTCAGCAGCTACACATAACATTCATCAACTATTGTGAAGTTTTTGTGAAGTATGCGGACGACACGACAGAAGTGGGCCTCATCCGTGACAACAATGACATGGACTACAGGGAGGAGGTGAAACATCTGGCTGACTGGTGCAGAACCAACAACCTGGTCCTGAATGTCGACAAGACCAAGGGGATCATCATCGACTTCAGGAAGCACCAGTCCAGCCAAGCTCCACTCTTCATCAACGACACAGCAGTGGAGATCGTAAGCAGCACCAAGTTCCTGGGGGTGCAGATAACTGACAATATGACCTGGTCCCTACACACCGGAGCTCTTGTAAAAAGAGCTCATCAGCAGATGCACTTTTTACGTCGGATGAAAAGCGCACAACTCCCTCCCCCCATTCTCACCACATTCTACAGAGGCACTATAGAGAGCCTACTGACCAACTGCATCTCTGTCTGAACTGGAGCCTGCAGTGCCTCAGAATGGAAGTCAATCAATTAATCAATCAATGTTTATTTATATAGCCCTAAATCACAAGTGTCTCAAAGGGCTGCACAAGCCTTGCAAAGAGTGGTGAGGACGGCGGAAAAAATCATCAGGACTCCTCTTCCTCCTATCCAGGAGATTGCAAAAAGCCGCTGCCTGACCAGGGCTCAGAAAATCTGCAGAGACTCCTCCCACCCCCACCAAGGACTGTTTTCACTGCTGGACTCTAGAAAGAGGTTCCGCAGCCTCCGAAGCAGAACCTCCAGGTTCTGTAACAGCTTCTTCCCTCAGGCCATAAGACTATTGAACGCATCATAATAATCACCTCAATTCCCCCCAAAAATGGATTAACTCGCTGGAATATAAAGACATTATAACATACATCCATAAACGTGGATGCATATGCAAAAGTGCAATATATTTATCTGTACAGTAATCTATTTATTTATATCTGCACCTTATTGCTCTTATATCCTGCACTACCATGAGCTAATGGAACAACTATTCGTTCTTATCTGTACTGTAAAGTTCAAATATGAATGACAATAAAAAGGAAGTCTAAGTCTAGTCTGTCACCAAATAAGTTGTTACTTGGTGTATATCTAGGATTCAAGTTAAAAATTTTCGACCAGTAAATACATTTAGTGTAAATATGCTTTTTTGTCTTTTTAATATCTAATTAGATGTATTCATTTTTTTTCCAACACCTTTCTTTTTTTACTTAGGAACTCATTTTCATCCTGGACCACTTCCCAGTTATATAGCTGCCCTTGACGGGCCTCCTTAAACTGCGAAAAAAATGTAATGTTTACTTATCACATACTATTATTACAGAATTACCCCTTTCATTTGATTATTATATTGCTCACCTACAAACTGATGAAAAAAATGCTTTACAATTATAAGTCATGGCAACAAACATATATTAAAGTTCAGCTATCATATAATTATTTCAAAAAGGTTTTCAAAGACAAAAAAATAAGCTTGGAATAGCCTTTTGCACCTAATTATATTAAGTTAAAGTTAAAGTACAATGATTGTCACACACACACTAGGTGTGGTGAAATCTGTCCTCTGCATTTGACCCATCCCCTTGTTCACCCCCTGGGAGGTGAGGGGAGCAGTGGGCAGCAGCGGTGCCGCGCCCGGGAATAATTTTTGGTGATTTAACCCCCAATTCCAACCCTTGATGCTGAGTGCCAAGCAGGGAGGTAATGGGTCCCATTTTTCATAGTCTTTGGTATGACTCGGCCGGGATTTGAACTCACAACCTACCGATCTCAGGGCGGACACTCTACTCACTAGGCCACTGAGTTACTGAGTTAAGAACTGCAGTTGCATGCAGTACAATTTGTTTTCTATCACAATTTAAACACATTTTGTAAAAATGCCTTACAGACACATTTTTTCTAGGTTATCTAGGTTATCTTAGGTTTTCTAGGGTACATAAAATTATGTACATTTCTCACCTGTGGTGTAATGTGTTAGAGCAGAGGTACTTTTTCCACCTAGTACCACCTAAGAAGAAACTTGGCTCTCCAAGTACCATCATAATGACCAACATTGGATTACAGTAGCATAGTAGGCTTAACTATTCATTGTATTCAAGTATATTTAATGTTTTTGGCCAGTGTAACATTACACCGTTTTAACAATAACACTGTGTTTGACTGTAGGAACATAAAACACTGTACTTTAATCAAGTGATTCTTTGGTGTACCACTAAATGGAGTCTTCGTACCACAAGTCGTACGCGTACCGCAGTTTGAGGATCACCGTGGTAGGGTAACAGGACTGAGTGAAAACCCAGAAACTCGACTAAAGTAAGAATTTGAACTTTTTTTTTTAAGAAACATAAACATGTAAGTTTATATAAGTATAGTTGGGATACACAGTAACAAAAATTTGTTAAAAAAAACAACATTAATTTAAATACATTTAATTTAATAATGTATGAATGGTTAAACATGATTATAATCTATGGTAGAGTCCAGTGACGTGCAGTCACTAGACTAGAGGCAGGTGAGGCAGGGCCTCACCTGCCATCATGGAAAAAAAAAAGTAAAAAGAAAAAAAAAAAATTAAATTGTTAGATGTATCCAGTGATTATACTATAAAGTTATTTTCCATTTAACTTCACCAGTTTTAGATTATTTTTATTCAAAATCGCTGAATTTTCACATTTGCCGTTCAAATACTGAGAAGAGACGGTGCGGTGAGCAGCAGCCAGTTGAGGCACGTCACTCAGTGCCTCAACATGGATTCCGGACTCGGCCAACTGTTGGCCTGCTGTGCAGTGAGACCGTATTGCTATATAAACTATATTATACATTTCCATAGTTTAGTTAGCTGAGGTATATAATGTACAGTGTATTTTGTCAACAACTGTATGTGTGTAACGTATTTCTTGTGCTGAGCGATCATAAAACAGCTGCAAAAGACGCACTGGCTGAGGCTCCAGTAATCCCGCCTCCTGCACCCCCGCCGTAGATTGCAACCCCTGACGGGAGTGTTATATCAACTAAAGCCCACACTTTAACTTTCCACGTGCAAGATTGAATCTATTTTCAAAAGTTATTTCATAAGAAGCCAAAAAGTGCAAAAACAATCATGTTCGTGTTGGAGGAGTTGTGAATGACTGCAGGGCCACAACATTAGGTACACCTGCACACTGCAGGTGTATCTAATTCACAACTCCTCCAACACGAACATTATTGTTTTTGCACTTTTTGGCTTCTTATTAAAAAACTTTCGTAACCTATTTTCATGGGCTTTCCTCTTTGTGATGTTAAGTTCCTGTTATGCGCTGTTATACAGTATATGCCTTGAGCTCTTATTTTGAAGGCGCTAAGAGCGGAAGTGATGACACGTTGGAGTGGAGCGGAAGTTTTTGAAAGAAGGTAAATACAGTGGTCCTCGTGTAAACTGGAGCCTCCGTGTTTGTTATTTTGTAGTTTCATACAGTATAGGCGACATTTATAAACCCTCGGTTACACTTTTTTAAATAGATTCAATCTTGCACGTGGAAAGTTTAAGTGAGGGCTCTAGTTGATATATAACTCCCGTCAGGGGTGCATTAATCCAGCACAACAGCGGCGCATGGACTTAATTTATAAGTAAAGGTAAGACCATAATAACGTTTTTTTTTATTAAATGTGCTTTTTTGTGTGCTACAGTTTGTATGTGTAAAGTTAAAGTTAAGTTAAAGTACCAATGATTGTCACACACACACTAGGTGTAATGAAATTGGTCCTCTGCATTTGACCCATCCCCTGGTTCACCCCCAGGGAGGTGAGGGGAGCAGCGGGCAGCAGCGGCGCCGCGCCCGGGAATAATTTTTGGTGATTTAACCCCCAATTCCAACCCTTGATGCTGAGTGCCAAGCAGGGAAGAATGCTGGTATGAGCTTTTAAACATAACCCGTTAACTGCTGCCAATCAAATGGTGAATAAGATACTCTTTAGGGTTCATATGTTTGTAAATCTGACTGTGATGAAGTCAGTGCCTCACCAGCCATCAACCTCACCGCACGTCACTGGTAGAGTCTCATTTCAGGAAGTGGGGATAGGCAACAAATGCTATTTTTCTAGTGTTCAAAGTAGTTTGATGTAAAATACAAATTAATCTTTAAAATGTATTAAATATCTAATCAGATTAATGTGCATTTAAACTACAGCTGTCAAATATTTTTTTGTGATCAGATTAATCACACTTTTGAATTTGTATAATTGATTGCAGAATTTAAATTGTTAAAAAAAAGAGCCCCATGTTCGGAAACAAATGCACATTTATTGTCAAAATCTCATCCAGGAACATTTTCAAAATGTTTTACTTGTCATGTCATATATTCATACTTGCCAACCTTGAGACCTCCGATTTCGGGAGGTGGGGGGTGGGGAGCGTGGTCGGGGGTGGGGCGGGGGGGTGGTTAAGAGATATATATATATAAAAAATACTTGACTTTCAGTGAATTCTAGCTATAAATATACTCCTCCTCCTTAAATGTAATAATAATATATATATATATATATATATATATATATATATATATATATATATATAAATTAAATACTTGAATTTCAGTGTTCATTTATTTACACATATACACACACATAACACTCATCTACTCATTGTTGAGTTAAGGGTTGAATTGTCCATCCTTGTTCTATTCTCTGTCACTATTTCAGAACACACACATTATAAAAATATACATTATAAAATCAATAAGAAAACAGGAGCTCTAATTTGGGAGTCTGAATTAGGATCAGAAGTTCCTATATAAACATTGCGCATTCACGTCGCCTTTTTGTATTGATTACTGCAGCTGTGCACTGGATTCATTCACAAATACAAACTACAACTCACAAACACTTTAGAGTTAGGCTCGACCATCAGAATGTGTACTTAAACTTATAAAGATCACATGGATATTATTCAGTGAGTTGATTCACCAAAACTAACCTGTTATACAGGAGGAAAAAGCACACAGGACGTTTCAATTGTCAACAGACTGGTCGCGCTCATCAGAATGACAAGACACTTCCGGTCTGCAGGTGATAGCATTCAATTGGGAAGAAACGCCCTACTGCCCCCTACTGACCAATGTAAATACTGATAAATGTGTAATGACAGCTCCAAAAACGAATTCAAACCACAAAATAAAATAAATAAATCAACACAAAAATGTGACACATTATGGGTGGGTCACATACAGTATGCGTGTACAGTAGATGGCAGTATTGTCCTGTTTAAGAGTGTCACAACATTGCTGTTTACGGCAGACGAACTGCTTTACGGTAGACCAAAACTTGACTGCTGTTGTTGTGTGTTGTTACCGCGCTGGGAGGACGTTAATGAAACAGCCTAACAATAAACCCACATAAGAAACCAAGAACTCGCCCTCGATCATTAGCTGTTTATATTGTGAGAAAGCGGACGTGTGAACAGGCTGTCAACACGTCACTCAGGTCCACATGGAGCTGGAGGAGCGTGGCCTCCAGCTCCGCCTGAATTTCGGGAGATTTTCGGGAGAAAATTTGTCCCGGGAGGTTTTCGGGAGAGGCGCTGAATTTCGGGAGTCTCCCGGAAAATCCGGGAGGGTTGGCAAGTATGCATATATTTGCCCAAAACTTGATAAGAATTATATCTGAAGTCCAGTCAGGGAGTATTTAAAGGTGAAATTTGCAAGTGTGCACACCAGTGAGACACTCCTTACTCATCTTTGCACTGGCCTGATCACTGACTGTAGTGAGTAGTGAATTATATTTATATGGCGCTTTTCTCTAGTGACTCAAAGCGCTTTACATAGTGAAAACCCAATATCGAAGTTACATTTAAATCAGTGTGGGTGGCACTGGGAGTAGGTGGGTAAAGTGTCTTGCCCAAGGACACAACGGCAGTGACTAGGATGCAGTGACGTGCGGACACTGGAGGCAGGTGAGGCAGGGCCTCACCTGCCATCATGGAAAGAAAAAAAATGTAAAAAGAAAAAAAACAAATTAAATTGTTATATGTATTCAGTGATTATACTATAAAGTTATTTTCCATTTAACTTCACCAGTTTTAGATTATTTTTATTCAAAATCGCTGAATATTCACATTTGCTGTTCAAATACTGAGAAGAGACGGTGCGGTGAACAGCAGCCAGTTGAGGCACGTCACTCAGTTGTGCCTCAACATGGATTGCGGACTCGGCTAACTGCTGGCCTGCTGTGCAGTGAGACCGTATTGCTATATGAACTATATTATACATTTCCATAGTTTAGTTAGCTGAGGTATATAATGTACAGTGTATTTTGTCAACAACTGTATGTGTGTAACGTATTTCTTGTGCTGAGCAATCATAAAACTGCTGCGAAGACGCACTGTGTGAGGCTCACGTAATCCCGCCTCCTGGTGCCGGTTAATGCACCTCCGCCGCAGACTGCACCCCCCGACGGGAGCGCCACACCAACCAAAGCCCACACCCAAACCCTCCACGTGCAAGACCGAATCCACCCAAAAAAGTCACTTAACAAGAAGCCAAAAAGTGCAAAAACAACATTGCTCGCACCGGAGGAGCTGTGAACGACTGCAGGGACACAACATTAAGTACACCTGCAGACTGCAGCATGGATTTCATATTTCATTCATTCACAACTCCTCCAACACGAACACCACTGTTCCCGCACTTATAAGTAAAGGTAAGACCATAATAACGTTTTTTTAATTAAATGTGCTTTTTTGTGTGCTACAGTTTGTATGTGTAAAGTTAAAGTTAAGTTAAAGTACCAATAATTGTCACACACACACTAGGTGTGGTGAAATTTGTCCTCTGCATTTGACCCATCCCCTTGCTCACCCCCTGGGAGGTGAGGGGAGCAGTGGGCAGCAGCGGCGCCGCGCCCGGGAATAATTGTTGGTGATTTAACCCCCAATTCTAACCCTTGATGCTGAGTGCCAAGCAGGGAAGAATGCTGGTATGAGCTTTTAAACATAACCCGTTAACTGCTGCCAATCAAATGGTGAATAAGATACTCTTTAGGGTTCATATGTTTGTAAATCTGACTGTGATGAAGTCAGTGTCTCACCAGTCATGAACCTCACCGCATGTCACTGCTAGGATGGCGGAAGCGGGGATCGAATCTGGAACCCTCAAGTTGCTGGCACGGCCACTCTACCAACCGAGCTATACCGCCTATACTATAGCAGCCTTTCAGGAACCTAAAAAAAAAAAATTTGTGTGATTAATCTGTGATCATACATGATTAATGCAATACTATTTTGTGAGTAAACACGAGTCTGTTGTTATTTTTGACAGCCCTAATTTAAACACTTTATTTCCTGGGGATGCGATAGTCTTTGGCCCCATTAAGCATCTTCACTTTGATTGACAAACCATCAGTGATGAAATATCCTGTAAATGTCGACCAAATTCACATCGACACCTTGGCTCTTCAAAGTAGACTTGGAATTATGACAATGTGTTTTTTTGTCCTTTTCAGTTCAGTTCAGTTTCAGTTTATTTCGAACATGCATGCATACATACAATGTAATGCATCACTTATTTCCAGTTATTTCATTACAGCACGTCCGAAAAGGAGTAGGAAGAAGCAGAGCTTATTTATCCTACCCCTTTTCATACCATAGCAGGTTTTATCCAGTTTCCTTGTTCTCTGTAACAGAACAGTGAACAAATAAATAATAAATAAATAATATACCATAGTAAGTATTCCATAATTAAATACATAAATAATCTTTGTCTCAATAAAAAAATAATAAAAAAAAGGGTTTGTGTAGTAGTCTGACTTCTTTATAGAAGTAACGACAACACTCGGTGCAAATATGACAAAGCATTGCCAGACTATAGAGCGCCTTAATGGAACAATTTAGGTCATAAAAGGGCCCAGAGCACCGGTGCGTGAAATTGCTCCTGGTCTGAATGTTATCAGAGTCACACAGAGTTCACATCTTGACGGAAACTAAACAACGTTGGCACATGTTGCACTTCTTCTCCTCTCGTGGCACAAACCTGCTCATGTTTCTGCACAGACAGCAGCAGCAGGAGGAGCCACGAGAGCTTTTCAAAGTACAAAAACAAAGAAGACACATTGTTGCGTGTGTGTTAGTTTACGTGTATGTGTGTGTGTGTGTGTGTGCTTTCCTGCTTTCCTGATTCCACAAGTCAGGAACCAGCCAGGTTGTGTTGTGCGCCAAGTGTCTCTGCAGAACGACTGATTTCGAAGTTGGCCACAGTCACTGCACATCATAACTGTGTGTGTGTGTGTGCATGTGTGTGTGTGTGTGTGTTGTATTTCTACCCTTCTTGAGACATCAACAAGGAAAAGTACCTTCCATATGAGGACCGGTGAACAAGTTAGGACATAAATCATGGTCCCAATGCTGAAAACCATTGCATCTAATAGAGAATGTCTCATTTGCACCCCTGGTGGTGAAATCTATCAAAATGAGGGTAGTCCCAAAAAGGAAGGATTTTTGTGTGTGTCGGTTTTAAAAGAGCTCCCCCTCTGGTCAACATATGAAATAACAAGTGTGTGTAAAAATTTGAAATGCTCCCCCTCTGGCCAACATATGTAATAACAAGTGTGTGTGTAAGAAATTGAAATGCGCCCCCTTTGGATAAAATTAATTTAAAAAAAAATGTATATAGAGACATACTGTAATAACTTGAAGTAAATAATGAAGATTAAAAACCAATTACAAACAAACAATTAACTAAAAGCTTGCCTTTTTTATATTTGCATAGTATGTATATGTTATTAATGTTGCAAATACAAATCTTTATATATCTAGAAAGGGTGGTCCTAAAGAGGTAGGCATTTTAGGTCTCCAGAAGGTAACAAATACAAGAGCGTGTGTGTGTGTGTGTGTGTGTGTGTGTGTGTGTGTGTGTGTGTGTGTGTGCGTGTGTCCACCTCAGCATGATGGCTGCATGGACTGTTGGCCCAAGAATGGAAACACACTCACGTGTGCACCGTGTCCCCTGAGTTCTTTTACCTCCTCCAAATCTCCATCTTTCCACTCTCTCTTTATCTTTGCCCCGATGGAAAATAGGTCAGCGCTCGTTGAAGTCATTAGCTTCTGATCCAAGTGTGTGCGTGTGTGTGTCTCTCTGTGATGGAGGCTGGGGGAGTTGAGCTGTGCAGCACAAGACAGCAGATGGACTGAAGGAGATTTGATTTCAAACTTTTCTCTTGGCTGCTTCTCCGGCCGAGTTCATTTCTTCTCCCTCTGTGGAAAGAGCGAGAGAGTAGAATAATTGTTGGATTAGGCAAGAAGGCGATGCAGTGACTCGTCAGGGAGCTCGTTCTTGCTGTTCAGTCCAGGGTGCACCCCGCCTCGCACCCAAAGTCAGCTGGGATAGACTCCAACTCACCTTTGACCCCAATGAGGACAGGTGGTATATAAATGGATGGATTTTGTACCCTCAACCTCCTCCCTCCCTATGCTCTGATATGATAGAGAAATTGTTCTTGTAAGTTAATATTGTTTTTAGTGGTGCGTTTTTGTGATTGTGTGTTGCTGGAAAATAGTCCACTTTATTCATAATATACAACATTCTCAAATAGCATTTTTCATACAATTTCTCTAGATATTCATGTTGTGGCTTTATTACCTCTGACAGGGAGGTACACTAATGATGCATTTGTGTTTGGGAGTGTGTGTACTAAGGAGGTACAGTATCAGTCGTAGGTTTGGACATATTTTCCTCATTCAATATCATGAGAAAATATCTTCATATGTTTGATTGGTACTGTATGTGTGATGGTACTGATGGTCCAGTGGACAACTGATTTGGATGCCTGCAACTCAGATCTAAGAACTCAGTTCTCAGATCAGCCTCTGAGAAGGTCAGGGAGTGGTCTCCTGCTAGTGCCCAGAGTCAGAACCAAACCTGGTGAGGCTGCGTTTTAGTTGTATGCTCCTAAAATGAGACAGGCCTCAACTTTAGCAATGTTCAAATGCAGGCTGAAAACACTTTTATTTAATCGTGCATAAGACAACTGAAAGTGTTTTATCAACACTCTTTGATTTGAATTTGAATTTGTTTGTTTTATGATAAATACATTTTATGATTTTAATTTGAATTATGATCATTTTTATGTTAATTTTATTTATTATTTTTGCCCTCTTGTAATGTTCTGTTAAGCACTTTGAAGTGCCTTGTTTACAAATCGTGATCTATAAATACACTTGCATTGCCTTGGTCCAGTGTTAGTATGAACGAGAGTGTGGATGCTTGTTCGTTTATGTGTGCTCTGTGAAGTAAGAATGAGTACCTTTTACATTTGAACAGATGCGGTACCTGGGAATCAATACGTACACTCAAAGGTACCAATTTTCAACACTTTAGTTAGTGTGTTATGTTTTGTGTTGTAATAAATGTTACTTTGTTTAATTATAACATGTATATCATGTACTGTATACGCCATGTATGTAACATTTAAAAGTGGACTGATCATGATGGTTGTGCTGTCAAGTTGTTATACTACATCTTGTTTTTTTGCACTTTTCTGTCCCATTTGCAAGTATGCATTCATTTCAGTCTGGCCTTGGTGTGTTGCCGTAGTCAGGAAGTAGGCTTTGCCATTAAATTGAATGTGCAAGTCTTGTCTTTTGTTAAGTCCTACAAAGTGTTTGTACTGTAAGTATTGTACTTATTACACACCAGCTGATTTGATTGTAACATGCTTTTTAGTTGTAGTTTCTTCCAAATTTGGAGGTGTTAAAACCGCTATGTAAAATAACTAATGCTAATTGGTAGCATGCATACAGCATATCCAATGTTAGTTAGCATTGAGCATTTTGAAAAGTGGAGCATTACTGTGCTTTTGAGTGCTTTCTATCAGGCATGCTTCTTTGTACTCCCTCTGCCAAGTGTTTGAGCCGGTGTTTAGTGTGCAACCGAACATGACGTCACGTGCAACAAAAGAACTGAAATATGACATGAAATATGACACTGTTGGATTTCACGTGAATTGGTACCCATTAGTCGAGACAGAATTTGGTCGGGACCTATAAAAATACCAATTTGGTACCCATCCTAAGTCTGAAGTCTAACTCCCCATGATTCTGAACAGGATATGAGCAGTAAAATATGTATCGATGTGTGCGAGTTCATATAAAATAAAGTGGTTGTGATCAAATTGTGCAGATCCTAGTAAATAACTCAAGGAGAACAAGCCATTTTAACTATGCAGTAACGTCTCGTATATCACAAATCAACTATGTATTTGTACACCCCTACTGATTGACTTGCAGGGTATCCTAGACCAGTGGTTCTCAACCTTTTTCAGTGATGTACCCCCTGTGAAAATGTTTTTAATTCAAGTACCCCCTAATCAGAGCAAAGCATTTTTGGTTGAAAAAAAGAGATAAAGAAGTAAAATACAGCACTATGTCATCAGTTTCTGATTTATTAAATTGTATAACAGTGCAAAATATTGCTTTTGGAAAAAAAGATAGGTTTTTATTTATATTTATAAAGGATTTTTGAATTGTTGCTATTTTTAGAATATTTAAAAAAAATCTCACATACCCCTTGGCATACCTTTAAGTACCCCCAGGGGTATGCATACCCCCATTTGAGAACCACTGTCCTAGACCAGAATGATGCTTTTGTACCTGTAGCCAGGGCTGTCTTACTTGCATCACTATTTGAGCTACTTTTTACCAAAAGAAAGTTAAGGTGAGCTATTTGTTTTGTACTCATATAACGAGCAACATTTAAAATTGTACTTTATTTACAAAACAGAAACTAAAAATGTGTGGTCATTAACTTCATGCTATTTTGTGGTTTTTCCTCATGAAACAGAGATAATTTCTGAACTGAGCAATTAGAAAAATGTATTTGACCCTTTGGTGAGCTACTCAAAATCAGGTGGTGAGCTATTGGTGTCTTATATGCCTGTTGGAGACCCCTGGCTACAACAATAGCCGTATATGCCGTATAATGTTTAGGTTAACAGTCAAACAGCTTCAGACTGGCTGGGGCTTGTTAAATCATCCATCAGTCATTTGATATACTGTAGTGCATACTCACACAAGCATTCACTCACACTCACACCTATGGACAATTCAAGGTCTCCAATTATTAACCTAACATGCATGGTTTTGGACTGCAGAAGAAGTTGGAGTACCCCATCAGCATAAATAGTAAATAGTTCTTTTCAACACATAAATGACGTCCTAACGATGTATTAGTGCAGGGCTATTCAACTGGCGGATCGTCATCAGACATCAGATCGGCCCGCAAGTTCAGTTCAAACAACTCAGAAGAGACTTAACGTTTTTGCAGCAGATTCTTAAAAACACCAGAGCACTGTCATATAGATGATCTCTGACTATTTTTTTTTTGTAGTACATAGCAGAGCACCCCGTTGCACATGGAGAGAAATGTGTCTTTTTATGCAACTAAACCAAGAATTGATATGCCCTCTAACCAAAAAATATTCACGACCAAAACAAATATTTGGAAACAACAGCAAAAAAAATTGCAACCAAAAAAGAAGATTCACAACAAAAAATTGCAACCGAAAAACCATTTGTACCCAAAAAATGATTTAACCAAAACAAAGATTTGCAACCGATAAAATGATAAAAACAAAACAAAAAAACACATTGAAACTAAAATGTGTTTTTCTTTTTAACCAAAACAAACATTTGCAACCAATAAAAGGATTCAAAAAAAAAAAAAAAAAAAAGTAACTGATTTCTGGGTGTTGTTGATAAATGGCTTTCGCTTTGTATAGTAGAGTCTTAACTTGCACTTACAGATGTAGCGATGAACTGTAGTTACTGACAGTGGTTTTCTGAAGGGTTCCTAAGCCCATGTGATGCTATCCTTTACACACTGATTTCGGTTTTTGATGCAGTATCGCCTGAGGGATGGAATGTCACTGGCATTCAATGTTGGTTTTTGGCCTTGCCGCTTGCGTGCAGTGATTTCTCCAGATTCTCTGCACCTTTTGATGATATTACGGACCGCAGATGGTGAAATCCCTAAATTCCTTGCAAGAGCTCGTTGAGAAATGTTGTTCTTAAACTGTTCGACAAATTGCTGACACATTTGTTCACACAGTGGTGACCTTCGCCCCATACTTGTTTGTGATTGACTGAGCATTTCATGGAAGCTGCATTTATACCCAATCATGGCACCCACCTGTTCCCAATTAGCCTGTTCACCTGTGGGATGTTCCAAATAAGTGTTTGATGAGCATTATTCAACTTTCTAAGTCTTTTTTGCCACTTTTGCCAGCTTTTTTGAAACACGTTGCAGGCATCAAATTCCAAATTAGCTAATATTTGCAAAAAATAACAAAGTTTACCAGCTCGAACGTTAAGTATCTGTCACGACAAGAATTGGACTCTGCGCACAGGCGCAGGATTTCAGAAGCAGTTCTTTATTTATGACAAGGGAAGGGATCCAAAACGGGAGAAACAATACAGGCTATTAAACAGATCTAACTTGACCACTAAATTTACAAAACTATTAAACTCAAAACGCTCCAGCTACAGAGGGAAAAAGGTTCTAAGAAATAAAACTAACAAATACAACAAAAAGCACTCCAATGGAGGCGATACTATGAAACTAACCTTACCTGAAAAAGTTACATACCAAACTCTCCCGAGGATCCAAGTTAGCACAAAAACGTGGCTATGGCTGTGGTCAAGACTGTGGCAAAGAAACGCTGGAGGTACGCACAAGAAGATACGAGACATTCTGGCACAGGACAGAAAGAGGACGAGACATTTAAGCATGGGGAAAAGGTGAAATCAATCAGGACAAACGAGGACACATGAGGAAGGGAAAGTGATCTGAAACGAGAGGGAGAGTTAGCACTTCAAAACAAAACAGGAAGTGACAAGACAACCTGAACCCAGACAAAACCCAGACAAGACTTCACCCAGGTGTGACAGTATCTTGTCTTTGCAGTCTATTCAATTGAATATAAGTTGAAAAGGATTTGCAAATCATTGTATTCTGTTTTTATTTACCCTTTACACAACGTGCCAACTTCACTGGTTTTGGGTTTTGTATGTATACGTGTTGTGTGTATATATATATATATATATATATAATATATATATATACATTTTTAGGATGGCAATACCTTTTTTTGTTTGATTGCATAATAAGACACATTTCTTTTCATAATTGTAGTTTTGACAAAATGAATAGACAAAAAAGCAGAGGACGCTGGTTCTCGGGAATATATAAAATAAGAATAATACTGAAGGGAGAAGTCCGGCTTGCCGGTCGTTAGCATTCTGGAAATGTGGCCCTCCAAAACAATTTAGTTGAATAGACATGTATTGGGTATTAGTTCAATAGAGTTGAAGTTAATTCACCATTCAGAGCTCTGAGCAGAATATGGAGCCTATAAAGGAGTCCCACAGGTTTTAACAGGGGCTAGAGTGATTATTTTTCTTGAGTTATTTTGTCTACTGCATTTAACTTTGGTCGAGTTGTTGAGTCAGAAATGTGTTGTAACACAATTGTCCTTTTGTGTAGAATGTGTGCTATTTTTGTTCTGCAGCTCCCCTTTAGTTTGCTGGTCTGATCAGCCTGTTAACATGCTGTCACTCTTGTTTGAACAAGCTGTTATCATTGCTTCATTTGACCTCTTTTGTGGTTCCAGAACGTTCTTCTGTCAAGAGAGCCGCCTGTTAGTCGCAAGGCTTTTCTGCTTTACACTCCATATGACCTTAGAAGCATCATGCCAGAAAAGATTGTGTGACCCACTGTTCACATTTGTCAAATACATCCATCCATCCAATTTCTACTGCTTGTCAAATAGATGTTTGTTCAAAAACATTTTCTCTATTAAGGCTTTTTTTTTCTTTAAATACAAACTGAATGAACAATCCTGTGTGAATTAGTACCACAGCAGGAAATAGAAGACAGTATATCATGATCTCTATGTGTCTATTTCCATGCAGTGTGTTTATGGACCACTACATCTGTGCTAAGTGTCTCTCACAGATGGTGGCAGCAAATCCCTGGCGGAAAAACTCAATAGGGAATCTTTTCCATCCCTAAGATGGTCAGATTTGTGTGAGGGGACTGTGGATAAATCACACAAAGAGGGAAGATACGTGGGCGGCAGGATCTTGCAGGATGGAAGTCAGAAAAGACCATCTGCTGTGTCCTACAGGTGACATCGCTAGGTTTATACAGACTTACAGTTTAGTTCGCTATTCTTATTCATTTTAAATTCAACATTTTTATTAATAATAATATTAATAATAAAAATGTATTAGATCTATATAGTGCTTTTCTAGACACTCACTTCACAGAGAACTGAGAAACTGTCATTCATTCACCACACATTCACATTGATGGTGGTAAGCTACATA
Source organism: Nerophis lumbriciformis (assembly GCF_033978685.3). Lineage (NCBI taxonomy): Eukaryota > Metazoa > Chordata > Actinopteri > Syngnathiformes > Syngnathidae > Nerophis > Nerophis lumbriciformis. The sequence continues at coordinate 22,822,139 of NC_084553.2, read as the reverse complement.
CAGTATATAGCCACAGCTACACTGGTGTAGACTTGCAGAAGCATGGCTGCCAATTTGCGCTTGCGGCCCCTCCAACCACCACCAAACAGTCATACACCAGTGTGAATGGCACTGGGAGCAAGGTGGGGGAAGTTGTCTTGCCCAAGGACGCACACTGCAAAAAGTCAGTGTTCAAAAACAAGAAAAAAAAAATAATACAAAAATGAGGGGAATTTTATTTGAACTAAGCAAAATCTTCCAAATATCTGCCGATAGAACAAGAAAATTTGGCTTGTCAAGACTTTCCAAAAACAAGTGAAATTAGCTAACCTCAATGAACCCAAAAATACCTTAAAATAAGTATATTCTCACTTACAACAACTGTACTACTATATGAGTACGTATTTTCTATTGTTTCATTGAAAATAAAACAGCAAAGTCAATTTGGCTGTTATCTGTTTTAATATGAGACACAATTGTGTCAAAGTCATGTTTTTTTTCTTCATGATTTAAATAAGAATGTATTACTTTTATACTTGTGAGTGTTGATGACACAGCTTTGCAACAGTTGATATTCTAGTTTCAAGCATGTTTTACTCAATATAGGTCATCGAATCTCAGCAACAAGCTGTAATATCTTACTGAGATCATTTAGGACCAAAACACTTAAAACAAGTAAAACACTCTAACATAAAATCTTCTTAGTGAGAAGAATGATCTTATCAGACAGAAAATAAGCAAATATCACCCTTATTTGAGATATTTCATCTTACTTAGATTTCAGTTTTTGCAGTGCAATGGCCATGGCTAGGATGACGGAAGCTGGAATCGAACCTGGATGCAATAATGTTCATTGTCATTTCTATGTTATTATTGTATTTTTCATGGACTGGTTATTTGTTCTAATTTTTGGCATCATATTCGTACATATCATATTGCCTGATTTTCTGTTGTTGTTATTTTTGTTTTTTGTTGTTGTTGTCTCTCTGTCTTATCCCTCTCCTGTCCCTGCAATTGCCCCGTCTTCTTTTTTCTTCTTCTTTCTATCCCCTCCTGCTCCGGTCCGGCTGCGCCAAACACTAATTATATCCATTTAATAAAGTTGAATACAAATGAGGCAACAAGAGAAGTATCCCACACTTCTCTTTTGTAAAGTAAATCTGTACAGCAGTTGTGGGCATCTACATCAACAATATTATTTTCCTGAGTGACTGAACAGGACATATTAAAAAAAAAAAAAGCCTTATTCTGCTTCAGTATGGTGTAGACCAGGCGTGTCAAACTCGTTTTCATTGAGGGCCACATCGCAGTTATGGTTGCCCTCAGAAGGCCGCTTGTAACAGTGAATAATATACAGTATGAATATAAATGTGTATATATAAAACGTGTATATAATTGTCTGTCTTTTTTTACGTACACTGTACAAAACCAAATCTTTAGATTGTACTGTATAAAACTGGCAGCTCAGTCGCTACAATTTCACCGTAATATTTGCAGGTTGTTGTTTTTTTTACAGCATATAAAATAAATATAAAATACACGGAATTAAATTAAACAGAATGGAAAAACGGTACCACTGGGTTTTTTTATGTAAAAATGTATGCATTTTATACTGTAAAATCTACTGTTGTTTTGTTTTATAGTGTATTATTACTCTATATTGAAATTGAATTTTATCCATCCATCCATTCATTTTCTACCGCTTGTCCCTTTTGGGGTCGCGGGGGCTGCTGGAGCCTATATCAGCTGCATTCGGGCAGTAGGCAGGGTACACCCTGGACAAGTCGCCACCTCATCACAGGGCCACATTTTAATGTACCAATATTTTAGTGTAAAATGTTTACATGAACAGTTTGTTGGATTACTTGCTTTGAAATCACAAGTCAAGCAGATATTTAAGTATTTATCTTTATTTGAACAATAACATTGTTTTGAAATGTATGATGATATAATATTTTGTTTTATCATTAGAGATGATTAAAGTGTAAGTACATGTAATTAAGCGCAGTACATTTATTTTTGTAATACATTTATTAAGAAAAGATAAGGTACTTTATTTACACATATTATTTCCACGCTTTCGGGGGCCACACAAATTGATGTAGCGGGCCAGATCTGCCCCCCGGGCCTTGAGTTTGACACATGTGGTGTAGACTAACATTGATACGCTCATTGGTAACATGCTCGCGGATGTTGTTGATGATTTCTTTCTTTAATTATGGACATTTGCCACACCGACCAACGACGGGAATGTTTGTAACTTAAATTTTTGCTTGCAACTTAAAGCATAAGAATTAGCTGAGGGACAGCTCTTATCAAAACACTTTTAGGTTGGGTTTCTCTTATGTAGAGCAATCACTGTAGTTCAAAGTGTTCTTAATATTTTGTTGTTGCTAAATAAGTAACCTAACTATTAGAGACAGTGATCCAGATCCTGTATGGTTCGCATAGTATTAAAACATCTGAAAATGTCTATGTGAAGGTCTCAAGCTGGGTTCTTCTCGGACCAACAGACCACGGCCACACGCCCTCGGGTTCAGGTTTACAATCAGGTTTATTTTCAATCTTTTTTGTGCTTTTCAGCAATTGTCTTGTCATCTGCTCCTCTTCGTCTCACTCTCCCTCCTTGCTTCCATTAACTCCCCCCTCATGGTCTCCGACGCTGCTAATAAAGGAACAGGTGATTAGATAACTCGTTCCAGCTGAGATATCCACTCACCTGTCTGCTGCTTCATGGCCGGCACCTGCACACGCCCTGCCCGCAGGGAACGCGTGGACCACGCCCCTTCCACATGCCTCCACCGTCAGACTCAGGCCGGGCAGCCGTCCGGCCGTGCCCACTCCCATCCACCCCCCCATAGCAGGGCGAGGGAGGAAGTCGGCCACGGCCATCTGCCTGCCCGGCCTGTGGACCACCCGGAAGTTGTAGGGCTGCAACGCAAGGTACCACCGTTTGATCCGCGCGTTGGCGTCCTTCATGCGTTGGAGCCAATGGAGCGGTTTGTGGTCCGAGCAAAGACTGAAGGCGCGCCCCAACAGGTAGTAGCGGAGGGCCCCGACCGCCCACTGGATGGCAAGGCACTCCCTCTCCACCATGCTGTACCTCGTCTCTCGATCCGAGAGTTTCCGGCTGATGTACAACACGGGGCGGTCGACGCCCTCCACCCGCTGGGACAGCACCGCGCCCAGTCCCCGGCCCGACGCGTCCGCCTGCAGACAGAAAGGGATGGTAAAGTTAGGCATGTGCAGTACCGGCTCCTCGCAGAGTGCTGTTTTTACCTTCTCAAACACCCGCTGGCACTTCTCCGTCCACTGGACCAGATCTGGAGCACCTTTTCAGGTGAGGTCAGTCAGTGGGGAATAAATCGGCGGTAATATCCCGCCAGTCCCAAAAACTGCCTCACCTCTTTTTTTTGTCTTGGGGGATGGACAGGCTGCGATCGCCGCTGTCTTGTCTACTTGTGGTCGCACCTGCCCCCCTCCCAAGTGGGACCCCAGATACTGTACCTCCCTCCGGCCAACCTCGCACTTTGCCGGGTTGGCGGTGAGCCCCGCCCGCCTCAGGGACTCGAGCACTGCCCCCACCCGCCGCATATGTTCTTCCCAGCCACTACTCTGGATGATAACATCATCCAGGTATGCTGCTTCCTATGCGGCGTGGGGGCGCAGCACTCGGTCCATGAAGCGCTGTAATGTGGCGGTCGCACCGAACAAACCAAACGGAAGTGTCACGAATTGGTAAAAACCTTCCGGGGTGGAAAAGGCCGTTTTTTCTCGGGACTCTGGTGACAAGGGAATCTGGTTAAATCCAGCGTCGTGAAAAAACGAGCAGTGCCCAGCCGATCCAGGAGCTCGTCGACCCGAGGCATTGGGTACGCGTCAAACCGCGATTTTTCATTCACCTTGCGGTAATCCACACAGAACTGTACAGTCCCATCCTTCTTCCCTACCAGAATGATGGGACTGCACCACGCGCTGTGGGATTCTTCTATTACACCCAACTCCAGCATGGTTTTTAATTCTTCCCGAACTACTTTGCGCTTGTGTTCGGGAAGCAGATATGGCTGAGACCGCACCGTAACCCCCGGGCTGGTCTCAATATGATGTTGGATGAGATTTGTGCGGCCGGGCCGCGAGGAGAACACATCAGAGAAGTGCCGCTGCAATTCAGCAACATCCGCTCCCTGCGCTAACGTGAGCTGGTTGTCACAGGGAAGATGAGGGGGCGGGGCAGAGCGCGGGACATCTGGTCCCAACTCATCCTCCTCCCTCACTACCGTCACCATGGAAACAGGCTCCGCCTCCCTCCATGCCTTCAGTAGGTTCAGATGGTAAATTTGAGTGTCTCCGCGTCGGTCCGAGCGTCGAACCTCATAATCCACATCACCCACTTGCCGTGTGACCTCGAAGGGTCCCTGCCACCTCGCAAGTAATTTCGAGCTGGATGTTGGGAGTAATACAAGCACTTTTTCTCCCCGTGCAAATTTGCATAGCTGGGTCCCCTTGTTATACGCGCGCTGCTGACGCTCCTGGGCGCGTAGCAAATTCTCGCGTGACAAGTGTCCCACCGTGTGGAGTTTTGCTCGCATGTCCATGACGTACTGAATTTCATTTTTGCTGGAGTTCGGACCCTCCTCCCAACTTTCTTTAATGACGTCCAGCACTCCGCGAGGCCTCCGGCCATACAATAGCTCAAAAGGCGCAAAACCTACGAAGGCATGGGGTACCTCCCGCATTGCAAACATTAGGGGATCCAGCCATTTATCCCAATTTGGTTTGTCCTTGTGCGTAAACTTACGGATCATGGTTTTCAGCGTTTTATTCAATCTCTCCACCAGCCCATCTGTCTGTGGATGGTATACGCTGGTGCGGATGGCCTTAATTCCCAGTAACCCGTATAGTTCCTTTATTGTGCGTGACATAAAAGACAAGCCCTGATCAGTCAGAATCTCTTTCGGGATTCCGACTCGGGAGATGACCTGAAGCAGAGCTTGCGCCACGCTCTTAGCAGAGATAGAGCGCAGGGGCACTGCTTTGGGATAGCGCGTTGCGTAATCCACCAGGACTAACACAAAGTGGTGTCCCCGGGTGCTCGGGTGAAATGGTCCGATGAGGTCCATCCCAATTCTCTCGAAAGGGACCTCCATGAGCGGCAATGGGCGCAAGGGCGCCTTTGGGGTGGCCGCTGGGTTCACCAGCTGGCAGTCCGGGCAGGCAGCGCACCAACGGCGCAAGTCTGCCCGGAGGCCTGGCCAATACAACCGTACCATGACGCGATTAAGTGTCTTATCATACCCCATGTGGCCAGACATGGGATTAAAATGCGCTGTCTGGAAAACCATTTCCCGGTGGCGTTTTGGCACCTCAACTGGGTGTGTTCCTCTCCGGTTTGAGTGTCACGGCCCACTCGGTATAACCTATCTCGAATAATTGAAAAATGGGGGAATACCCGCGCTTTCCCCGGGCGCACAAGCTGACCGTCGATGTAATCCACCAGGTCCCAGGCCGCGCGCAAGGTTTCATCACGGGATTGCTCGAGGGGAAAATCCTCCATAGATTGCAACCATGGGGCCGGGGGGGCCTCCCGCGAAGCCCCCGCCGGTTCCCGCTTGGCAGTACCGGATGAACCCGCGTCGCCACTGAGAACTGCATGGATACTCCCCTCTCCTACAGTCCGTGAACGCATCCCCACACATTGTGTCACCAGATGGTTAAATCCCGGCCAATTTGTCCCTAAAATTACGGGGTGCGTAAGGTGCGCGCTTACGGCAACCTTGACACTATGCTTTTGACCCTTATACCAAATTTCCACTGGCACAATAGGGTACTCGTACACATCCCCATGAATACACCTAATTTTTCCCCATGTCGCCTGCCTCAACGCCCCGGGTCGAACCAGGTTTTGGTGGATCATGGACTGTTTTCAGCCCGAATCCACCATCGCCCGGTATGTAGCCCCTTGCACCCTTACCGGGACACAGTACGTCTCCTCCAGATCGGGGGTGGGTGCTGGGGGCACGACAACCCGCATCACCTGCCCCAACTCCATCAAGGAGCACTCCCGGCGCCAGTGACGTGCGGTGAGGTTCATGACTGGTGAGGCACTGACTTCATCACAGTCAGATTTACAAACATATGAACCCTAAAGAGTATCTTATTCACCATTTGATTGGCAGCAGTTAACGGGTTATGTTTAAAAGCTCATACCAGCATTCTTCCCTGCTTGGCACTCAGCATCAAGGGTTGGAATTGGGAGTTAAATCACCAACAATTATTCCCGGGCGCGGCGCCGCTGCTGCCCACTGCTCCCCTCACATCCCAGGGGGTGAAGAAGACATACTTGCCAACCCTCCCGGATTTTCCGGGAGACTCCCGAAATTCAGCGCCTCTCCCGAAAACCTCCCGGGACAAATTTTCTCCCGAAAATCTCCCGAAATTCAGGCGGAGCTGGAGGCCACGCCCCCTCCAGCTCCATGCGGACCTGAGTGACGTGTTGACAGCCTGTTCTCACGTCCGCTTTCCCACAATATAAACAGCTAATGATCGAGGGCGAGTTCTTGGTTTCTTATGTGGGTTTATTGTTAGGCAGTTTTATTAACGTCCTCCCAGCGCGGTAACAACACACAACAACAGCAGTCAAGTTTTGTCTACCGTAAAACAGTTCGTCTGCCGTAAACAGCAATGTTGTGACACTTTTAAACAGGACAATACTGCCATCTACTGTACATGCATATGTGACCCACCCATAATGTGTCACATTTTTGTGTTGATTTATTTATTTTGTTTTGTGGTTTGAATTCGTTTTTGGAGCTGTCATTACACATTTATCAGTATTCACATTGGTCAGTAGGGGGCAGTAGGGCGTTTCTTCCCAATTGAATGCTATCACCTGCAGACCGGAAGTGTCTTGTCATTCTGATGAGAGCGACCAGTCTGTGAACAATTGAAACGTCCTGTGTGCTTTTTCCTCCTGTATAACAGGTTAGTTTTGGTGAATCAACTCACTGAATAATATCCATGTGATCTTTATAAGTTTAAGTACACATTCTGATGGTGGAGCCTAACTCTAAAGTGTTTGTGAGTTGTAGTTTGTATTTGTGAATGAATCCAGTGCACAGCTGCAGTAATCAATACAAAAAGGCGACATGAGTACGCAATGTTTATATAGGAACTTCTGATCCTAAGTCAGACTCCCAAATTAGAGCTCCCGTTTTCCTATTGATTTTATAATGTATATTTGTATAATGTGTGTGTTCTGAAATAGTGACAGAGAATAGAACAAGGATGGACAATTCAACCCTTAACTCAACAATGAGTAGATGAAGATGAGTGTTATGTGTGTGTATATGTGTAAATAAATGAACACTGAAATTCAAGTATTTCTTTTATTTATGTATATATATATATATATATATATATATATATATATATATATATATATATATATATATATATATATATATATATGTAATAAAAAAAAATATATATGTATACATATATATATATATGTAATTTAAAAAATACACACATATATATATATATATATATAGCTAGAATTCACTGAAAGTCAAGTATTTCTTATATATATATATCTTAACCACGCCCCCAACCACGCCCCCCACCCCACTCCCGACCACGCCCCCCACCCCCCGAAATCGGAGGTCTCAAGGTTGGCAAGCATGAGAAGAGGATGGGTCAAATGCAGAGGACAAATTTCACCACACCTAGTGTGTGTGTGACAATCATTGGTACTTTAACTTAACTTTAACTTTACACATACAAACTGTAGCACACAAAAAAGCACATTTAATAAAAAAAACGTTATTATGGTCTTACCTTTACTTATAAGTGCGGGAACAGTGGTGTTCGTGTTGGAGGAGTTGTGAATGAATGAAATATGAAATCCATGCTGCAGTCTGCAGGTGTACCTAATGTTGTGTCCCTGCAGTCGTTCACGGCTCCTCCGGCGCGAGCAATGTTGTTTTTGCACTTTTTGGCTTCTTGTTAAGTGACTTTTTTTGGGTGGATTCGGTCTTGCACGTGGAGGGTTTGGGTGTGGGCTTTGGTTGGTGTGGCGCTCCCATCGGGGGGTGCACTCTGCGGCGAAGGTGCCTTAACCGGCACCAGGAGGCGGGGTTACGCGAGCCTCAGCCAGTGCGTCTTCGCAGCAGTTTTATGATCGCTCAGCACAAGAAATACTTTACACACATACAGTTGTTGACAAAATACACTGTACATTATATACCTCAGCTAACTAAACTATGGAAATGTATAATATAATTCACATAGCAATACGGTCTCACTGCACAGCAGGCCAGCAGTTAGCCGAGTCCGCAATCCATTGTGAGGCACAATTGAGTGATGTGCCTCAACTGGCTGCTGTTCACCGCACCGTCTCTTCTCAGTATTTGAACGGCAAATGTGAAAATTCAGCGATTTTGAATAAAAATAATCTAAAACTGGTGAAGTTAAATGGAAAATAACTTTATAGTATAATCACTGGATACATAACAATTTAATTAATTTTTTTTCTTTTTACATTTTTTTTCTTTCCATGATGGCAGGTGAGGCCCCGCCTCACCTGCCTCTAGTGACCGCACGTCACTGCCCGGCGCACGTGTCCGGGCTGTCCGCACCCTTAGCACACCGGCCCTGGTGTTCGAGGTGCCATCTGCGAGGGAAGCCCCCTCTCCGCAGCACCGGTACCCTGAAAAGACCAAGCAGAGGAGACATTATTGCCCCGTGCTTCCCCCCCTTGTTGTGTGCGTATGGGCGCGTGTGTGTGTGTGTGTGTTTCTGCTGCATGCCCGAGTGGGGCACCTGCTCACTGGGTCCGGGTGGCTCGGCTGTGCGCGGTTGCTGCTCCAGGGTTGTCCCCTCCTGTGGCGCGAGTCGTCGGCGGGGTGCTGGGATGGGCCTTTCGGCCGTCTTTGCGGTCGCCTCCCGCTGGACCGCCAGGTGATCCTCCGCCAGGTTTACCGCCGTCTTTACGTCCTGGGGACGGTGATACCTCACCCACGCGGAGGTCCTGGCCGGGATAGCGTCTATGAATTGTTTGAGCACGATGTACTCTAGCATCTTCGGGTCCAGTCCATTTGGTTGGAGCCAACGGGTTGCCGCGTCCCTCAGCTGCTGCGCCAACATGAAGGGACGGTCCTCTGGCCCCAACTTCATGGCTCTGAATCGTCGGCGGTGATTTTCTGGGCTGCTGCCGACCCGATCCAGGATGGCGCGGCGCAGGTTGGGGTACTGCATCCGGGCGGCTGCCGGGAGACTCAACGCCGCCTGCTGCGCCTCCCCCACCAGGAGCGGCAGCAGCTTTATGCCCCACTCATCTTCTGGCCACTTGCATGAGGTTGCCGTGGCCTCGGAAACGTCCAGGAATGCATGAGGGTCCTCCACCTCCGCCATGCGCTGCATGGAGGCCGTCGCCCCCGCTCCTGATGTCTCTGCTCTGCCCATCATCCTTTGCAGCACCTGGGTCTGCTGCTGGCTCGCCGCTGACACCTCGGCCAGAACTCGCCCGAGCGCCTCTAGAGGGGTTAGGGCCGACATCTTTCTGTGGTCCTCTGAGTTGGGCGCCACTTGTGAAGGTTTCTAGCTGGGTTCTTCTCGGACCAACAGACCACGGCCACACGCCCTCGGGTTCAGGTTTACAATCAGGTTTATTTTCAATCTTTTTTGTGCTTTTCAGCAATTGTCTTGTCATCTGCTCCTCTTCGTCTCACTCTCCCTCCTTGCTTCCATCAACTCCCCCCTCATGGTCTCCGACGCTGCTAATAAAGGAACAGGTGATTAGATAACTCGTTCCAGCTGAGATATCCACTCACCTGTCTGCTGCTTCATGGAATGCGTGGACCACGCCCCTTCCACGGTTTACTTTTTAATAATAGCGCTTGCTTGTCTTGAATCTCATTGGGTTGTCCAGTGGTACCTTTTCTTCTGGCCGATGAGTGTTTATTGTTTCTTATAAACTTAAGATATGTTGTAAGGTCACCAGACAGTTTTTGCAATCATCTGATGTATAGTGTAATGTCAGTAAAGATACCAAGTATATTATCAGTACAGGGTAATGCTACAGTGGTTGGATATGTTTTTTTCCGTATGAAAAAATCAGGAAATAAGCCCATGGACAAAGGAGAGCTCACATAAGAATCTTTATTGCTCCCATGAATATGCTCACTGATACATTCATTGCAGGTCTGATGCAATGCTATGCTTGTGTTTCCCAATCAGGATAGACGTCAGAGGTTTCTGCAAAAAAAATCCTCCTTTGCAAAGATGGAGCATCTTTATCATAAAGGGTCGGTCTGCCTGCTCCTATAACTTCTAGGAAGTAAACAAGCTCCAGCTCACTCAAACACAATGTTAAATACATTATATGGCGGCAAAAAGTGAGATTCCACAACTTAATTTGCAGTTGTGTCGGATTGCATGTTGCTACATTGTGGACGTGTGTGTGATGTTCACAAGAGACACGGCCCAGCCCCAACACGATGGTGGCTGCTGCAGATCATTTTCTTGAAACATTGCACATGAATATTGGCAAGAGTTGTGCTGCACAAGACAAAAGGAAATGAACCACGGCGGTTGGAGCCAAAGACAACACGCAGTGTGAGAAAGTCTCACTAGGTTGCAGCCCACAGCCCAGTAAGAGACGATCTCCATCTCAGCTATTAGGATCGGCCTTGGGAAACGAGAAGCACACAGGCGAGAGATTAATGCAAGAATGATAACGATGCAATCAGCAACGTTTTATTGACGGAGGAGGATGTTGGAATGTGTTGGCTTATTACAAGCAAACAGGAACCAGTTTTAGCACTCAAATAAAAATATTCAGCAAAGCTCTGTGACATTCTTGCTATTTCAGGATTTTGAGATCAGCCATTTTAGGGAGTAAAAACTTCCCAAAATGACACCCACGCTATGTTACTAAGAGGAGCGAGGGGGAAAAAAAGGGGGGATGTGGGTAAGAATGAAGATGGGTCTTTCTTTCAGCAGATGATCCCTTCCTTTACAGTGGGGAAGAGCAGAGGCCATGCTTAGCCTGCTTGGCATCCTTTTTGCTTTTACACGCCACATCAGGTCATTTTTTTCCCCCCGAAATTAGTTACTCTGACAAAATGAATAGACAATACCCACTGCAGAGGACGCTGGTTCTCGGGAATATACAACATAAGAATAACAGTGAAGGGAGAAGTCCCGCCTGCCGGTCGTTAGTTTTCTGGAAATATGGCCCTCAAAACAATTTAGCTGAAAAAACATGTATTAGGTATTAGTGCAGTGGAGTTCAAATTCATTTACTATTCAGAGCTCTGAGCAGAATATGGAGGCAATAAAGGAGTCCCACAGGTTTCAGTAGGGGCAGAGTGATTATTTTTCTTTGGTTATTTCGTCTACGGAATTTAACTTTGGTTTAGTTATTGAGTCAGAAAAGTATTGTAACTCAATTGTCCTTGCACATCTGCATCACTTCATGTGCTGTTTAGCTAAGAAAAAGACATTATTTTAGAGTAGAAGTTGGATGTTCCCATAACATTTCCCCTGGAAAACTAAAATATGTCAGTCACATCGTTTTACATTTGAAGATTAAATTTGACTTGTACACTAACTATATTGTATCTGTCATATCTCACCAGATTATCTTTAATGTATTCATTGTATAAATAAATCAAACCCTTTTACATTTTCTTCCCCATACAAGCAGAAGATGTGCGTCGCTTAATAGTGTCAATGGCATACTTTAAAGGTGTTACTTCCCCAAAATGGCTAACCTATATCATAAATTAAGTCATAAAATAATACAGTGCATTAAACAAAAACAATACTGCATTTTTATGCCAGTCAAAGGTCCTCAAATATATGATAGGAGGGCTCTGCTGTCTTTAAAGGACCCCAACAGTGTCTAGATCAGGGATGTCCAAAGTGCGGCCCAGGGGCCATTTGCAGCCCGCAGCTAGAGTTTTATTGGCCCACTGCATTTTGTCGAAATAGAATCAAACAAAAGACAATACAAATGTAAGAAAAAAAAGAAGTAATATAATGAAAAAAAATGTTTTCATTGTGACACCAATACCTAATAATCATGCGCTTTCCCACCTGTAACACAAAGCTAAAAGCCAAGTTGTATCATTAAACATGTATAGCGTCTGTTTTTAGCATGTTTTATTTTACACAATAAAAAAATATAAGTCATAATTGCCCCTGCATGTTTTGGCTTTTCAGTATGCGGCCCTTGGTGGAAAAAGTTTGGACACTAACAAGTTGTCTTTATTTTTTGCTCCTGAAAATCAATCTGGCAGTCTTTTCCCACAATATCAATTATTTTTTAAGTAACTAACTGGACTTCGAACTAGAGGTGTCCTGATCCAATATTGATATTGGATATCATTCTGATATCCTCAAAAAATATCTATATTGGCTTGCAATTAAAATATCTGATCAAAGCTCCGACACAAGCAGCCCTGCGGCGTGTTTATTTCTACTCAGCTGGACAGCCAGTTAACATCTAAATGTCCACCAATAAACACACAAGATTAATCTTTACTTGTATTTTAGTAAATTCATTTACAAAAAGTAAACATGGTGGGCTATAGGCAACTCGGAACTAGCAGCTACACAACAGCTAAGCACATAATAGCAAACAAGCTAGATATATGTAATAAGTGTCCTTAATTGAACAATATTGCAGTCTAAAACATTACCTTTGTCAATAGAAACAAGTATGACATGATTATAGTTGCATTTGACCTATACAAAGCCTCCAAGGCAGACACGTATTAGAAAGTATCCAGTAACAAATGTGTCCGCATCCTTCAACTTACTGTGTCAGGAGTTTAATTTAATGAATCATTATGGCCACTCGGTGTTGCCAAAAACCAATCACTTTAACTTAAAAACAGAAAAATTCCAAATGGTTATTGATAAATGAGATAGTGTTTTTCATACCAACCATTGTTCTCTTGTTGACTGATTTCACTTGATCACACCTTTTCTAACAATCCATACAACAAAATAATAAATAATAAAAGTATATGTACTATGATTTGTGCTGGTATCGTATCGGATCAATATCGGTATCTGTCAATACCCAAGGCTTCAATATCAGTATTGAAGCGGAAGTGAAACAATTGTTTTGGGACATCCCTACTTGGAACGCCCCCTTTCCATCACCACAACGCCCCCTCTTTGTGTGACATCATCTACCAGTGACGTGCGGTGAGGTTCATGGCTGGTGAGGCACTGACTTCATCACAGTCAGATTTACAAACATATGAACCCTAAAGAGTTGGGGGTTAAATCACCAAAAATGATTCCCGGGCGCGGTGCCGCTGCTGCCCACTGCTCCCCTCACCTCCCAGGGGGTGATCAAGGGGATGGGTCAAATGCAGAGGACAAATTTCACCACACCGAGTGTGTGTGACAATCATTGGTACTTTAACTTAACTTTAACTTTACACATACAAACTGTGGCACACAAAAAAGTACATTTAATAAAAAAAAAAAACTTATTATGGTCTTATCTTTACTTATAAATGAAGTCCATGCACAGCTCATTTTGAACAAAAGCATCGATAACTTGTTTATAGAAGTCGTCCTTATCTTTCTTCAGTTTTAAAAGTCTCTCTGTCTCGATGGAGATCTTCCTTTAAGTATTACCTCCTGCTTCGATTGAAAGTCCAGTTTAGAAAACTTTTATTTTAGCTTTGTGATCCTCCATGTTAATAGTCCAGGCAAGAGAAAAAACTGTTGCTGCTTGTTGTCACTTCTTCTGCAGCCGAGTAGTCGCAAGAATGATCTCTGGGATCACTAGCGCCCTCTACCGCCAGGAGGCGGGATTACTGTGAGCCTCAGCCAGTGCGTCTTCGCAGCCGTTTTATGATTGCTCAGCACAAGAAATACGTTACACACATACAGTTGTTGACAAAATACACTGTACATTATATACCTCAGCTAACTAAACTATGGCAATGTATAATATAATTCATATAGCAATACGGTCTCACTGCACAGCAGGCCAGCAGTTAGCCGAGTCATTGCGCAATCCATGGTGAGGCTCAACTCAGTGACGTGCCTCAACTGGCTGCTGACTCACCGCAAGTCTCTTCTCAGTATTTGAACGGCAAATGTGAAAATTCAGCGATTTTGAATAAAAATAATCTAAAACTGGTGAAGTTAAATGGAAAATAATTTTATAGTATAATCACTGGATACATATAACAATTTAATTTTTTTTTTTTCTTTTCACATTTTTTTTCTTTCCATGATGGCACGTGAGGCCCCGCCTCACCTGCCTCCCCTGACTGCACGTCACTGTCATCTACGGAACTGGAGCCCATTTCCCTGCATAGTCAGTGTGGACAAAGGAATGTAAAACTATTAATTTGATCACTTCATTACATAATTTTGTCGCCCTGGTCCATGATTATTTCAAAACTGATATGGTTAATAGTATGAACAAAAATAAAATGTAAAAGACTCTGGAAAATTGATTTGACACCTCTGTGGACAAACATGGCTTCTTTGCAAGAGGGCTCCGATTCAAGTTTTGAGGCGGAGGTTTGGCAATCGTATTCTTCCGACAAAAAAGGTAATTTATGACCAATTATGTGTCTGTGTCTATTTAGGGAGGAATTTTACCTGTAGACATCATTTTTAGGTCTAGAACTATGAAATAAGTGCCAATATTGTCAGCATTAGACTGGTCCTCTACAGTAGCGTAAAACGGAAGTCAAAAGTCATTTGTACAACAACAGTGCTTTACTGTTTTGAAGGACTTAATGTAAAAAAAAGAAAAAGATCCTTCTAAGGATGACAGAACTTCTGTTGTTTCTGAAGGATATGCTGCACCCAAAAATCACTGCAGTCAAAGATCCTCTATACTGCAGGACTGCTCTGCTGTTTCTAAGAATTAACAGCAAGAAAAACAAAACAAAGCTAATCAAAGATCTTCTAAACCAGTGGTCCCCAACCACCGGTACCGGTTTGTGGATCGCTTGGTACCGGGCCGCACAAGAAATTAAAAATTAAAAAATATTATTTATGTTTTATTTTTTTATTAAATCAACATAAAAAACACAAGATACACTTACAAGTGCACCAACCCAAAAATCCTCCTTCCCCCATTTACACTCATTCACACTCCTTCGCACAAAAGAGTTGTTTCTTTCTGTTATTCATATTTCTGGCTCCTACATTATATATCAATATAGATCAATACAGTCTGCAGGGATACAGTCCGTAAGCACACATGATTTTATTTTTTTATGACGAAAAAAAATAAATTAAAAACAATTTTAAAAAATACCATAACCCCGCCCCCAGGTCCGTGGGTCAAATTTTCAAGCGTTGACCGGTCCGCAATTACAAAAAGGTTGGGGACCCCTGTTCTAAACGATAAGGGGGTTCTGCTGATCCATCCATTTTCTACCACTTGCCCCCCTCTCCCTTGTGGAGGGGGGGCACAGGTCCGGTAGCCATGGATGAAGTGCTGGCTGTCCAGAGTCGGGACCCGGGGTGGACCGCTCGCCTGTGCATCGGTTGGGGACATCTCTGCCCTGCTGACCCGTCTCCGCTCGGGATGGTCTCCTGCTGGCCCCACTATGGACTGGACTCTCACTATTATGTTAGATCCACTATGGACTGGACTTTCACAATATTATGCTAGACCCACTCGACGTCCATTGCATCCGGTCTCCCCTATAGCGGGGGGGGGGGGGGGGCAGGCGGGGGGGGGGTCACCCACATCTGCGGTCCTCTCCAAGGTTTCTCATAGTCATTCACATTGACATCCCACTGGGTTGTGAGTTTTTCCTTGCCCTTTTGTGGGCTCTGAACCAAGGATGTCGTCGTGGCTTGTGCAGCCCTTTGAGACACTTGTGATTTAGGGCTATATGAATAAACTTTGATTGATTGATTGATTGACTTGTCTTGTCCCTTTTGGTGTGGCGCAGGGACTGGAGCCTATCCCAGCTGCACTCCACACTGGAAGGCGAGGTACACCCTGAAAAAGTCGCCGTCTGATCACAGGGCCAACACAGACAGAAAACCGTTGACACTCACATTCACACACTGGGGCCAATTTAGTGCACTCACTTATCAAACAAAGACGAGTAACAACCAAGGAAGGGCTGTGAGCTGTGAAAAAATGTATGAAAGATAGCGCTGTCCTCCATATTTTGTGGGAGGGGTCTGTGTGCATTTTTGGGAGGCTGTGTGTCAGGGAGGTGCAGGTGTTCAAACAGGCCATACTGTAAATAAAGAAAATATCATGAATCTTTGAGACACTGATGCGAAAAATCTGGCAGTGACTGTGCTATCAGAAGCCGTCTGATCTGACAGTTGGCGGTCTTGAGGCAAACAAAAACTCTTGGCAGTGGCGGCGTGATGGTGAGGCCCTGCAGAGGGCAGGACTTTCCAGGGAAAAGAAGAAAAAAAAAAGGTAGTGCAGTATTGTTGAGAGTAGGTCTGGCATGGCGAGAAGAAGTTCAAACGAAGGTGTAAGCAAAGGTATAGTGCATGTGTGAGAGAAGACGCCAGGTGAGCTGAGCAAGAGGTCTGATGGGGGATTAAGGTCAGCAACAGCATTATTCAGACGGAAAAATGTTTTCTGAACATTAGGTTTGGTTGCTTTGATCGTAAGAAACATTGTGTTTGTGAGATGAGCAGCACATCGGAGTAAGTGCTTTGCATCGATGTGTCAAATCTTCACTTGATTCGCTGAACAGCTGAGCTTATTCTGTTGTTGTTGTTGTTGACCCTTGTCAGTGTTCTTTGAAAGACTGAGTGATTTATGTTTGATCAGGAAAAAGGAAGAAAAAAAAAACAGCCACGAGGTTGCAGTAAGTAATCACAGCAGCCCAGTCACACACTGCTGTGGGACGGAATTCCACTTCTCAACCAAGAGTCGATGCAAGTCAGATTGTTTCCTGATGGTCACTCAAGCACAAAGAGAACCAAGTGGATCCCATAAATGCCCTGTCATGTCTGTTGACACTCACAAATTCTTGAGGTCGTCAAACAAACACAGCGCTGTGGGGCGAGATTTGTCATACTGGAGGATTGAGGATGGAGTGTGATTCTAGACCGTGGAGATACAGTATGGGTTTGCAGAGTCTCGTCTACCTCATTTTCCGTTAGTAATCAGTTCCAAAAAGTCAGAAAAGACCAAATCGTATAAAATGGAAACAAATCCCAGCCCTCCATACCCCACGCCACCAAAAGCCATTTAGATCTGTTCCAGTTCTGCAATAATATTACCACAAAACACATTTATAGAGGAAAACTGTTACGATCTGTGTCACGTTTGTGTTGGTCGTACACCACAAGACGCAGAGGCGGACGGCAAAGTGCAGGTAAAAAAGTTTGATTGAATAAATACAACCCAGGGAGCACCAACGTGGTAGAAGCAGGAGTGGACCACAGGGCAAAATGAAAATGACAAAGCTGGCTTAAGAGGCTTCATGATTGGCAACCAGGGACAGGTGTGTCCTGATTGCCAATTAGTGACAGTTGAGGGAGCCTGAGCTTAAACCAAAGGAGTGGCGGAGGCAAACAGGAAACAGAAACAAACATAAGAGCACTGGATTGGAAATAATACAGAAACTAAGGAAACAATAAACCGAAGTCCAAGACAATCATGAAGGGTCATGACAAAAACAAAAAAACAACAGCATATATATATATATATATGTATATATATATATATATATATATATATATATATATATATATATATATATATATATATATATATATATATATATATATATATATATATAAAGTGTTGTCACTTGTAACTTTCTTTGGACTCACGGTGGTTTATTTTGCATCCGTGCTTAATAACAAAAAGCTACAGAAATTTAGATACCAACATGTGTGATTCTTTGTTTGGGCACTGGATCCCAAGGGACTAGTTTGTCGGCCGCAATGTTTTGCCATATGATAACCCAGATGGTAAACGATAGTGGCAAATGTCTGGTGAAGATTTCCATCAAAAACGAAATTCAACAAAAGGTTGTGCATAGGAAAAACCAATGTCTGTAATATTTTTAATAATGAGTCATAAATGATGTGTGTAGTGTGTGCTTGTTATGGCATTTGCTTTGGAAATTCTAATGAAAAAACACTGTAGTTCCCCCCCCCCCACAATGCTAAAACACTACTAACTAGTCCTGCTTCATTGGTGTTCCTATGTAAGTACTGTCCTCATGTGAAAAGCCAACACCTGGAATAGCTGCAAAACCTGAGTTCACAAAAAATCTAAAACGAGACCATGGCAAGTAGGAGGTCGTGTCAACAGGTCTTACTCACTTTTAGAATGATAGCATGCTTGAGCACAGCCAGGCGGACCCTTTATTTGCTGGGTGGGGCCGCAGACATGAAGCAGTGTGTGTGAAAACTATCACTTACCCGGACCAAATTCCTCAAAACATACTGTACATGGAGGCATTCTGAAATATTCTTGCCTTCCTTCAAATGTCCTCGAAACGAGCCGCTTGGAATTTGCCCTATTACTGACATTTCTTTCCCATTGATGACTTCAGCAAGCTGTGATGAGGTGGCGACTTGTCCAGGGTGTACACCGCCTTCCGCCCGATTGTAGCTGAGATAGGCTCCAGCGCCCCCCGCGACCCCGAAGGGAATAAGCGGTAGAAAATGGATGGATGGATGGATGGACTTCAGCGAGTTATCCCTTTACCTGAGGAGCTTTGCTCGATTCCGACACTATAGTCAATAAGTTCCTTCTTTTTCTCTATCCTCTTGTTGTGGGGCAGACTGGCTCATACATGCACATGCATCCTCCGCTGTTGCCATTTCTAACATAAAGTAGCATATAGTTCATATAGTTCTGACCTATATCTAGATAGATAGATAGATAGATAGATAGAAGATAGTACTTTATTGATTCCTTCAGGAGAGTTCCCTCAGGAAAATTAAAATTCCAGCAGCAGTGTACAGAATTGAGATCGAATTTAAAAAGTAAAAAGTAAATAATGGGGGTATAAATGGAAACAGAATAGAAAAATATTACAATAGAATACAAATAAAAAGCAACAATGAGAATAAATATATAACAGTAAAATAAGAATATAACAAGAAAAACTAGGCAGAAGTGACCATGTTATGAAAAAGTATTGCACTATTATTGTTTTGCATCCCCTGTCATCCTAGTACCTCCCCTCCCCCCCAGAGAGGAGTTGTACAGTCTAATGGCGTGTGGGACAAAGGAGTTTTTTAGTCTATTAGTCCTGCACTTGGGATGAAGCAGTCTAGCACTGTACAGGCTCCTCTGGCTACTGATAACGGTATGCAGAGGGTGACTGGCATCATCCAGGATGTTCACTAGTTTTTCCACAGCCCTCTTCTCTGCCACCGCCACCAGTGAGTCCAGTTTTATTCCAATCGTAGAACCGGCCCGCCTGATCAGTTTCTCCAGTCTGGAGCTGTCCTTCTTAGATGTACTGCCCCCCCAGCACACTACGATGTAGTACAGAACACTGGCAACCACAGACTGGTAGTACATCCACAAGAGTTTTTTACAGACGTTGAAGGAGTGCAGCCTCCTCAGGAAGTACAGCCTGCTCTGTCCTTTCCTGTACAAGTGGTCCGTGTTAACAGTCCAGTCCAGCTTATTGACCACCCACACCCCGAGGTACTTGAATGAGTCCACGGTCTGTACCTCGACTCCCTCGATCACAACAGGTTGTGACCTTGGACTCGACCTCCCAAAGTGAATGACCAGCTCCTTGGTCTTTGACGGATTGAGCTGCAAGAGGTTCCTGTGGCACCAGACAAAAAAGTCCCTCACCAGCCTCCGAAACTCCTCCTCTCTGCCGTCCCTGATGCACCCGACGATGGCTGTGTCATCCGCGTACTTCTGGATGTGACACAGCTCTGAGTTGTAGCAGAGTCAGCGGTGTACAGGGTGAAGAGAAGAGGGGCCAGCACCGTTCCCTGCGGTGCTCCGGTGCTGCTGATCACAGTGTCAGATGTGATGTCCTTCAGTCTGACGTACTGTAGCCTATCGGTGAGGTAGTCTGAAATCCAGGCAACCAGGCAGGCAGTAGACTATCAGTCAGTAGACTTGTCAGTAGACTTGTCAGTAGACTTGCTATGGAAGCGCTAAAAACTGCAATGCGACTGACAGGGAAAAGATGCCGTTGAAGTGGAGGCAAGTAAATAAGACCGCCCACACAACGACATATCCTACAGAGACGATAAGAAAGCGGCTTGAAGATGGTCTGTAAAACATAATCTATGAAAATTGTTGACCACAAAAACAGCATTAAATGTTATGTAGACCACAAGGAAGTGTTTTGAATGGAGAAAAAAAAATGATAATATGACCTTATTAACTGAAGTACTTGATAACATTAATAGTAACAGGTCTTCATTAATGTGAATAAATGTTTGTTAATAAAAAACATATTTTTTATTAGCATAAACATGATGTTAAAGGTGTTCAGTATGCAGGACGGTATGGCGCAGTGGAAGAGTGGCCGTGCGCAACCCGAGGGTCCCTGGTTCAATCCCCACCTAGTACCAACCTCGTCATGTCCGTTGTGTCCTGAGCAAGACACTTCACCCTTGCTCCTGATGGGTGCTGGTTAGCGCCTTGCATGGCAGCTCCCTCCATCAGTGTGTGAATGTGTGTGTGAATGTGGAAGTAGTGTCAAAGCGCTTTGAGTACCTTGAAGGTAGAAAAGCGCTATACAAGTACAACCCATTTATCATTTATTTATTTATATGCAACTATGTTTTGAGTCTCTTTCCCATGCAAAAATAAACACCAATAATAAAGATTAAAAAAAGAATACTATTCAGTCATGATTTGCCCACAGAGTTGCGTTATATATTCAATCGTTTTAGAAAAGTCATAAAAAGTGATTTATTTTATTGTTTGCTGGGCAGTTGCACTTTTTGAAAACGACTTCTGCTAACATTTACTTTAAAAACGAGAAGTATTAGCGTTTTTATCAGCATTTTCGTGTGGGTTGCCAAATGTAAAGTTTCAGTCATACTTTCTTTACAGATATATTTCTCACATTTAACACACTTTTCTCAGATTTAGCTCATTTTCATCACATTTAAGTTTAAATTAAATGTTGACTCTAAAAATTATATCTAAATGTTAAATCTAAATCTGAATGGTAAACCTAATTCTAAATCCTAAATACAAATGTTTAATTTAAACCTAAATCTTGAAACTAAATCTAAATTTTAAATCTACACCTAAATGTTAAATCTAAATCTGAATGTTTAATCTAATTCTAAATCTTAAATATAAATGTTGAATTCAAACCTAAATCTTGAATCTAAATCTGAATCCATCCATCCATTTTGTCCCATTCGGGGTCGCGGAGGGTGCTGGAGCCTATCCCAGCTGCACACGGACGGAAGGCGGGGTACACCCTGGACAAGTCGCCACCTCATCACAGGGCCAACACAGATAGACAGACAACATTCACACTCACATTCACACACTAGGGACCATTTGGTGTTGCCAATCAACCTATCCCCAGGTGCATGTCTTTGGAGGTGGGAGGAAGCCGGAGTACCCGGAGGGAACCCACGCAGTCACGGGGAGAACATGCAAACTCCACACAGAAAGACCCCGAGCCTGGGGGATTGAACCTAGGACCTTCGTATTGTGAGGCACATGCACTAACTCCTGTTCCACCGTGCTGCCCTTTAAATCTAAATCTGAATGTTAAATTTAAACCTGAATGTTGAATCTAAATCTAAATGTTTAATCTAAATCTAAATGTTAAACCCGAATCTAAGTCCTAAATCTAAATGTTATATCTAAATCAAAAATCTTAAATATATATCTTGAATCTAAATGTGAGTGCTAAATGTTAAATCCAAATGTTAAATATAAATTTTGAATATAAACCTAAATGTCAAAATTAAATATTAAATCTAAATCTTACATTTAAATCTAATCCTTAAATCCAAATCTTAAATCTAAATGTAAGCGCTAAATGTTAAATCTAAACCTTAATGTTAAATCTAAATCCAAATTTTAAATCTATATTTTAAATCTAAACCTAATTGATAAATCTAAATTTAAATCTTAAATCTAAATCTAAATCTAAATGTGAACGCTAAATCTCTTGCCAAGTGTAAAGATAGATATTTATAGAATGTCAATGTTTCACTAATCCGAGGCTTCACAGCTGCGACCACATCTCTGCCTCTCAGTGCACGGCACTCCTACATCTTACTGACTGCAGAACAAGGAAACATGACAGATGTTGAATGACAAATAAAGGTTGCATATTGTTGAAAATATTAGCTCCAAAAGTGTGAGTGTGCATGGTGTGTTGCGTAAGGACAAGACACCTAAACACCTGCATGAATACACCTATTTCTATTTGTAGGTGTCTTTCATTATTTCGCTAGACAAATTCTTTAGAACAGATCCAAAGCGAGCGTGTCAACTGGCTGCTGCAGCAACTTGACAGTGAGTTTACAGAAAAGTAATGTTCATATTAAGGGTAGTACGGTATACCGGTACTAATAAAGTACCGTAGGACTAATGAATTAAAAACAGTGCTGTACTGCTTTTGAAAAATACCAGTACTTTTACCTTTGCATCGACATGTACTGCGGCGCCGTGACAATGCTGGCATGCAAGCCGCGGTGCATGTTAGTCAACGCGCACACACAGCACTTGCAAGCAAAAAACAGTGTAGAAAACAGAAGATGTATTTTGACTTTAAACCCAATGATAAAGGTGGAGCTATAAACACTGAAGTGGTGTTCTAAAACATAGCTAGCGTAGCTAATGTCTCTCTGTAGTGTTTTAGCTACTTCTAAATCACTAATCCTCGCCTTCATGGCAACAAATAAAGTAAGTTGCTTACAAATATACCATACCATACCATATCATCCCTGCAGGACTAGGGTTAGCTAAAGAGGCTTGACTACACTCCATAGGAGGACACAATAGCTCACAGTCACAGCTAACAGCAAGCTAGCAATCCCGAATGTAAACAAAAGGGTGGGTCAACACCAGTGACGTGCGGTCACTGGAGGCAGGTGAGGCGGGGCCTCACCTACCGTCATTGAAAGAAAAAAAATGTAAAAAGAAAAAAAAAAATTAAATTGTTATATGTATTCAGTGATTATACTATAGTTATTTTCCATTTAACTTCACCAGTTTTAGATTATTTTTTATTCAAAATCGCTGAATTTTCACATTTGCCGTTCAAATACTGAGAAGAGACGGTGCGGTGAACAGCAGCCAGTTGAGGCACATCACTGAGTTGTGCCTCAACATGGATTGCGCAATGACTCGGCTAACTGCTGGCCTGCTGTGCAGTGAGACCGTATTGCTATATGAATTATATTATACATTTCCATAGTTTAGTTAGCTGAGGTATATAATGTACAGTGTATTTTGTCAACAACTGTTTGTGTGTAACGTATTTATTGTGCTGAGCAATCATAAAACTGCTGCGAAGACGCACTGTGTGAGGCTCGCAGTAATCCCGCCTCCTTGTGCCGGTTAATTCACCCCCCGCCGCAGAATGCACCCCCTGACGGGAGCGCCACACCAACCAAAGCCCACACCCAAACCCTCCACGTGCAAGACCGAATCCACCCAAAAAACGTCACTTAACAAGAGGCCAAAAAGTGCAAAAACAACAATGCTCGCGCCGGAGGAGTCGTGAACGACTGCAGGGACACAACTTTAGGTACACCTGCAGACTGCAGCACGGATTTCATATTTCATTCATTCACAACTCCTCCAACACGAACACCACTGTTCCCGCACTTATAAGTAAAGGTAAGACCATAATAACGTTTTTTTTATTAAATGTGCTTTTTTGTGTGCTACAGTTTGAATGTGTAAAGTTAAAGTTAAGTTAAAGTACCAATGATTGTCACACACACACTAGGTGTGGTGAAATTTGTCCTCTGCATTTGACCCATCCCCTTGTTCACCCCCTGGGAGGTGAGGGGAGCAGTGGACAGCAGCGGCGCCGCTCCCGGGAATAATTTTTGGTGATTTAACCCCCAATTCCAACCCTTGATGCTGAGTGCCAAGCAGGGAAGAATGCTGGTATGAGCTTTTAAACATAACCCGTTAACTGCTGCCAATCAAATGGTGAATAAGATACTCTTTAGGGTTCATATGTTTGTAAATCTGACTGTGATGAAGTCAGTGCCTCACCAGCCATGAACCTCACCGCACGTCACTGGTCAACACAGATATCGACTGTAATGATATCAAGTACAAGAACCGTATCTAGTTGATACTACAATGATTTTTTTTATCAACACAAAATCTTTTTTTCCTTTTTTATTATGCTTATAATCTGAGGAAATATGTCCCTGGACACACGAGGACATTCAAATATGACCAATGTATGACCCTGCAACTACTTTGTATCGGATTGAGACCCAAAGTGTGGTATCACCCAAAACTGATGTAAATTATCCAAACAACAGAAGAATAAGTGTTTCTTACATTTTAACAGAAGTGTAGATAGAACATGTTAGAACAGAAAAAAAAAACAGGTATTAACAATAAATAAACAAATAGATTAATAGTCCATCCATTTTCTATCGCTTGTCCCTCATAATTTTGACAAAATAATACAATGGGAAATGACACAATACACCCGAGTGTAGCTGAGATAGGCTCCAGCGACCCCCCGCGACCCCGAAAGGAATGAGTGGTAGAAAATGGATGGATGGATGTTAGTACATAGGTCAGCAGCCAAATTCGGAGCCTTTGTAACCTGTTCGCTTACTTACTACTAAAAGTTAAATTTTCTAGTATGTTCACTGTAATTTAATGCTAAAATTGTTATTTAATTTGTCGGAGGCAGATATTTACATATATCCGAATTTAAGTTGTACTTCTTTCATTTCTTAGTCATATTTGAAAACAGCTCGTGTTTTCCATTTCTTCTCTTGATGCTCTGTCAGCAAGTATACTGTGTGTATTAACCTTGAGTTCTTTGGAATGTGTTTTGACTAGCATTTGTTTTGTCTACAGAGATGGGACGAGAGAGAGGGTGGTGGGATCGGGAAGACAGACCATTTTGGGAGGCGCAATAGAATGTTCTAGGGTTAGACTGGTCTCATAATGTATATTGGCAAAGCTTTGATAATATACAACAAAATACCTATTCTGTCTCTGGTGGTTTTTCAACTCAGTGTCGTAAAGAGCTTGGGAGCGAATTGTGACTTGAATTCCCTGGGAGGAACAACTGGTCCAAAACGCAACAAATTGCAGTAGAAAACATATGTTTAATTAATCATAACGTTTTTGGTTAAAATAAAGCCAATATTGCATTTTTTTGTGGTCCCATTTATTTAGAAGAGTATCGAAATACATTTTGGTACCAGCACCAAAATACTGGTATTGGGATAACCCTAGTTCATATGTCACACAATCATGAAATAACACCAAAGGGAAATGACGACAGACACATACAAACAGAAATAGGTGTATTCATGCAGACTGCCTCGGTGTAAGAATCATTTCCATCCATTGTCAAACGTGGAAGTGAAGCGGTCAGGTGTTTGAGCGTCTTGTTTTCAAATATGTCTTTATGCAACACACCATGCACAGTCACATCTGTAGCTAACATTTTTAACAACATGCAGCTTTATTGACATTAATTTGTCATTAATCATCTGTCATGTTCCCTTCTTCTGCAGTAAGAAAAATGTTGGCGTGTTGTGCACTGAGAGGCAGAGATGTGGGCGCACCTTTGAGGGTGAGAGGCCTCGGATTGGTGAAATATTGACATTCTATAAATATCTATCTTTACACTTGGTGAGAGATTTAGCACTCACATTTAGATTTACATTTAAGATTTAGATTTAGAAGTAACAACGGCGTGGGTTCTTTCCGGGTACTCCGGCTTCCTCCCACCTCCAAAGACATGCACCTGGGGATAGGTTGATTGGCAACACTAAATGGTCCCTAGTGTGTGAATGTTGTCTGTCTATCTGTGTTGGCCCTGCGATGAGGTAGCGACTTGTCCAGGGTGTACCCCGCCTTCCGCCCGAATGCAGCTGGGATAGGCTTCAGCACCCCCGCGACCCCGAACGGGACAAACGGTAGAAAATGGATGGATGGATTTAAATTTACCATTTATGTTTAGATTGAACATTTATCACTCACATTTAGATTTAAGATTTAGATTTAACATTTAGGTTTAGATTTAACATTACAATATAAATTTCACATTTAAATTTAGATCTAAGATTTAGATTTAACATTTAGGTTTAGATTTAACATTACAATATAAATTTCACATTTAGATTTAGATCTAAGATTAAGGTTTAGATATAATGTTTAGGTTTAGATTTTAAATTAAAATTTAGATTTCACATGTATACTTAAGTTTAAGATTAAAGTTTAGATTGAATATTTAGCACTCACATTTAGATTTAGCTTCAAGATTTATTCAACATTTAGGTTTAGATTTAACATTTGAATTTTGATTTAAGATTTAATTTAGATTTAACATTTAGATTTAGATTGAACATTTAGGTTTAGATTTAACATTTATCGCTCACATTTAGATTTAAGACTTAGATTTAAATTTGACATTTAGGTTTAGATTTAACATTTAGGTTTAGATTTAATATTTATCGCTCACATTTAGATTTTAGATTTACATTTAACATTTAGGTTTAGATTCAACATTTAGGTTTAGATTTAACATTAAAATGTAAATTTCACATTTAGATTAAGGTTTCGATTTAACTTTTAGGTTTAGATTTAGAATTAAAATGTAGATTTCACATTTAGATTTAGGATTAAGATTAAAGTTTAGATTGAATGTTTAGCACTCACATTTAGATTTAGCTTTAAGATTTATTTAACATTTAGGTTTGGATTTAACATTTGAATTTTGATTTAAGATTTAATTTAGATTTAACATTTAGATTTAGATTGAACATTTAGGTTTAGATTTAACATGTATTGCTCACATTTAGATTTAAGATTTAGATTTAGATTTAACATTTAGGTTTAGATTTAACATTTAGGTTTGGATTTAACATTAAAATGTAAATTTCACATTTAGATTAAGGTTTAGGTTTAACTTTTAGGTTTAGATTTAGAATTAAAATTTAGATTTCACATTTAGATTTAGGTTTAATATTAAAGTATAGATTGAATGTGTAGCACTCACATTTAGATTTAGCTTTAAGATTTATTTAACATTTAGGTTTGGATTTAACATTTGAATTTTGATTTAAGATTTAATTTAGATTTAAC
Organism: Nerophis lumbriciformis; assembly: GCF_033978685.3. NCBI lineage: Eukaryota > Metazoa > Chordata > Actinopteri > Syngnathiformes > Syngnathidae > Nerophis > Nerophis lumbriciformis. The sequence goes on along the minus strand of NC_084553.2, from coordinate 22,794,904 downwards.
ATGTAATATTTAGATTTAGATTTAACATTTAGATAAGACATTTGGAGTCAACATTTCATTTAAACTTAAATGGGTGAACATTTGTTGAATGGGTGTGAAAAAAAAAGTATTTTAAAGACGTCTGCTGAATGTTAATTATGGTTTTTGTCTACAAAGTGAGAGTATTAAACTTTCCATACACCAGAATGGCAGTTTCCCCCAAGAATTAACTCCAATAAAAATTTTTTTAAAAGTACAAAAGTTTAAAAAAAGTGAGTTAAATGCGAGAAAAATATCTGCTAGAAAAGTGTGAGTGAACTTTTACATTCGGCAGCCCATACTTCCGGATGTCATTCACGTGCACTTTGTAAATAGCAAAGATAAAGTCCAAAGCACGCGCACATCCTGAGCAACAGTTGACGTCTCGCGAGAGCAGGAGGGGTGTGCGAGTGGAAGCGTGTGTGCGCGTGTGAGCGTGCGCGTGTGGTGGGGAGTTTTTTTTTTTGTGCGTGTTGGGAAAGTTGAGCAAAGCAAGAAGAGATGAGGAAAGAGCTGAGCAGTGAGGGAGAACCTCAGTGAGTTTTGAGCCTCTGTCCTCCTCCTGTGGAATGAATCAGCTCCTCTCAATGATCTGTCGCGGATCCGCACGCAGTTGGACACGCACGGGCCCTCGACACGCGTGACTGTGCGCAGCTCTTCACAGCCTCTCATCGGATGCGTTCACTGACCTCTGTAAACTTGTGTTTTACCTGCAAGTCTCCTCTGCTGGGCCGTGGGGCGAATCTCCTCCTCAGGAGACAAGGTAATTCCGCATGTCTTTGACTATTTATACACACAATTTGAAGTAAGAAGTCTTGCCAGATGTTTTTAAAGAGTGCAGTGGAGTTATTTTGGGCCCTTTCTCGTTCATTTTGCAGCTTTGACTCCACACTGCACCATTTCTACAGCAGAGGGCTAGTTAAGGACATTGCACACTTGAGGTGTGGACATGCAGGACTTTAAGTGTGGAGCAGGACGGCTTCTGCTGCTGGTCCTGGTTCTGGTGGACCAGCTGTCCCTCTGCGTCCTGCTCGGAGACGGCGGAGAGGTTGTGGACACCGCAGAGGTGAAAACCCCTGACTCCAGAACCAGCAGAGCCAAAAGGAGGGGAGGGACGGACGTGCTCAGAGGGTAATGTGACTACAATAATCCCTCAGACATTAGACCCATATGCTCCGCTTTGTTTTTATCAAGTCTCTTCTCCTTCTTCTCCACACATTTGTCTTTCTTATATAAATGAGCATCTTTCTGCACTGCTGTCACACACAGGTGTCTCTGGCAAACACCTGATGGTCCCACATCAGAATGTGTGTGTGCATGTTTTAATAACAACAATAATGCGAGGCTGCCTGAGATGAGTAAGATTGTCCGTGATGGGGAAGTTTGGAGCAAAGCTTAGCAATTAAATACTGGCAAGGACATCACATTCCTGCTGCCTGCAATAATAAATTACATCCAAACAAAGGAGGCCATTGGTCGTGTGTGGCTGTGGCAGAGAAGGAGAGAGAGAGAGAGAGAAACAACCTAATCCTCTTTTTAGCCAAATAAGAAAAAAAAGTGTGTGTGGAGGGGGGATCACATCTGCAGCTGTACACAGTGGGTCTCTGCTGGAGTGTGTTTTTTGTGCGCGCGCATGAGACGGAATAAAAGAAAGTAAGGCAATCTCCAAAAAAAGACAACATCTGTGTGCGGCGATGACAGCAAACAGCTGATGAAGGTCACACAGTAGACATTTTTATTCCACATGCTTTAAGTTCATTTATGGGAACATCTGTGCTCAGGAAGAGGCTTCGTGCTGTGTCACTCTGACTTACCAGTAGAAGAATGTTCCTGACACCCTCATGATTACCTCATGGATCTGGTTGGAGTTACATCCAGTGACCCCTCAGGTCAACAGATTCAGTACTCACATATGTAAGCCTCAGGAACACCTGTAGGGGGCAGGATGGCTCAGGCAGTGACTTCAAAAGGAAATGTTTACATAGGTGGCTAGGATTTTTTTTTAATGCCTCACTGCAGCTTTATCACCAAATCACCAAAATGATTCCCGGGCGCGGCCGCCGCTGCTGCCCACTGCTCCCCTCACCTCCCAGGGGGTGATCAAGGGTGATGGGTCAAATGCAGAGAATAATCTCGCCACACCTAGTGTGTGTGTGACAATCATTGGTACTTTAACTTTAACTTTAACTTTAAGTAAAATGGTTGTCTGTCTAATGGGCAGCACGATGGAAAAGGGGTTAGTGCAGCGTTTCTCAAAGTGTGGGGCGCGCCCCACTGGTGGGGAATAGAGACATAACAGGTGGGGCGCGAGGAACGGGAGGGAATTTCACTTTAATTTTTATTTTTTTATTTTATTTTATTTTTTAGATTTTTTTTTTTTTTTTACTATGCTTTCATTTTCTGTACACACTGTAAATCACTTTGTGATTCTGTCTGTGAAATCCGCTATATAAATAAATGTAAATTACTTATTTTTCCTGTAGGCTTTAAATTTCTAGGTAGGAGCAAAAGTTTGACAGACATAGCAACAGTAACTAATGGGGGCGGGTCTAAGCGGACAAACTTGACGAGACAAGCGCAGCAAAATGAAAAGCTGTCCCACTGTCAAACGACACAGTTGCGAGACGTATATGCGACACTGCAAGTGATCTTGAGGAACAACTCGGAGACAAATGAAAAGAAAGTCGTTTTGCTTTACAAGTGGACGAAGCTACTGACAGCAATAAAGACTGCCTGTTCATCGCATACGTCCGCTTTGTGAATGGCGAGTCACTGTGCGAGGATTTGTTGTTTTGCAAATACATCAAAAATAGAGCCTCTGCTGATGAGCTGTTCAAGATAATGGACAGTTTCCTCAAAGAACACGACCTTAAATGGGAAAACTGTGTGGGCTTTTGCTCTGATGGCGCAATGACCATGGCGGGGTCAAGAAAAAAGCTGCAGGCTCTAATAAAGAGGGTTGCGCCAAATGCGCATTGGACACACTGTGTCATTCACCGGGAAGCACTCGCGTCAAGGCAGCTCAGCCCCGAACTCAATGAGGTTTTAACAGATGTGAGCGCGGTAAATTTGATCAAAACATGACCACTGAAAGCGCGACTGTTCTCTGCACTGTGTGAGGAAATGGGAGCTGATCATACAGCCGTGCTGTTTCACCATACTTGCCAACCTTGAGACCTCCGATTTCGGGAGGTGGGGGTGGGGGGCGTGGTTAAGAGGGGAGGAGTATATTTACAGCTAGAATTCACCAAGTCAAGTATTTCACACACACATATATATATATATATAAGAAATACTTGACTTTCAGTGAATTCTAGCTATATATATATATATATATATATATATATATATATATATATATATATATATATATATATATATATATATATAGATAGATAAGAGAAATACTTGAATTTCAGTGTTCATTTATTTACACATATACACACACATAACACTCATCTACTCATTGTTGAGTTAAGGGTTGAATTGTCCATCCTTGTTCTATTCTCTGTCATTATTTTTCTGACCATGCTGAACACCCTCTCTGATGATGCATTCTGCTTCATCTCCTTGTTGTGTGCGCAGTTGTGCACTGCACTCTCTAAAAGCCCTAGATGTTAATGTCACATATGCATGTACATCAGATGGCAGTATTGCCCTGTTTAAGAGTGTCACAACATTGCTGTTTACGGCAGACGAACTGCTTTACGGTAGACGAAAACGTGACTGCTGTTGTTGTGTGTTGTTGCCGTGCTGGGAGGACGTTAATGAAACTGCCTAACAATAAACCCACATAAGAAACCAAGAACTCGCCCTCGATCATTCTACAGTTATAACGTGCTTTGGCAGGCACACTGTTTATATTGTGGGAAAGCGGACGTGAAAACATGCTGTCGACACGTCACTCAGGTACGCCTGAATTTCGGGAGATTTTCGGGAGAAAATTTGTCCCGGGAGGTTTTCGGGAGAAGCGCTGAATTTCGGGAGTCTCCCAGGAAAATCCGGGAGCGTTGGCAAGTATGTTTCACAGTGAAACAAGGTGGCTCTCCCGCGGCAAAGTGCTGTCACTTGCCCTGTCTTGCCAAATGCATAGCTCCTCTTTTTTTTTTGCAAAGATTGCAAAGTGGCACTTTTATTTTATTTATTTTGAACTTGATGCAAGTTATTTGATTTATTATTGAACTTGATGCAAGTTATAACACTTTTATTTGATTTATTATTGAACTTGATGCAAGTTATAACACTTTTTTTGATTTATTATTGAACTTGATGCAAGTTATAACACTTTTGTTTTATTTATTATTGAACTTGATGCAAGTTATAACACTTTTGTTTTATTTATTATTGAACTTGATGCAAGTTATACCAGGCAGCACGGTGGAAGAGGGGTTAGTGCATCTGCCTCACAATACGAAGGTCCTGAGTAGTCTTGGGTTCAATCCCGGGCTCGGGATCTTTCTGTGTGGAGTTTGCATGTTCTCCCCGTGACTGCGTGGGTTCCCTCCGTGTACTCTGGCTTCTTCCCACCTCCAAAGACATGCACCTGGGGATAAGTTGATTGGCAACACTAAATTGGCCCTAGTGTGTGAATGTGAGTGTGAATGTTGTCTGTATATCTGTGTTGGTCCTGCGATGAGGTGGCGACTTGTCCAGGGTGTACCCCGCCTTCCGCCCGATTGTAGCTGAGATAGGCTCCAGCGCCCCCCGCGACCCCAAAGGGAATAAGCGGTAGAAAATGGATGGATGGATGGGCAAGTTATACCACAGCTGCAGTTATTTTATTTATTATTGAACTTGATGTTATTTTATGTTATTGAGTTTGAATGTATATAACTTGATGTTACTTGATGTTCAATAAATTTGAAAATGTTAAGCTTGGCATTAGCGTTCTGTTGGGGCGATGGGGGCAGGTGGGGCTTGAAAACTCCCCCTTGTCCAAAGTGGGGGATGCCAAAAAAAGTTTGAGAACCACTGGGTTAAATTGACAGTGGAGTTGTTTTTATTATTTTGGAAACCTTTATGAGTATGACAAAACTCATCACAGCCATATATATATTGTCAAATTCATATGTTTGACTCTTTTTAATGTTCTGAATTGTCATATACTGTAGTTTTTTTAATTTTGCTGAGCTCAGCTTGTAGGATATGTTCAATTTCAGAGGTATATTTGTTTCCAAAAATTCTGGTCATGGAGAGTTGCTTTCGAGCACACGTGTCAAACTCAAGGCCCGGGGCCAGATCTTGCCCGCCGCATCATTTTATTTGGCCCGCAAAGGCCTAGAAATAACTCCCTCCAATGAAGTGCATCTTTTCTTACTAAATGTATTCAATCTTAAAATTTTTACAGAAAAGGGATATATACAGTATTGCATGCTATTGCGTATTTTTTAAACTTGAGTATTTTCTGATCATGCAACAAATACTATGATATCATACAATCTAAACATGTAGCAACAAATAAAATAAATACCTAAATAACTGCAACTTACTTACAATTTCAAAGTAAGTTTGTGGAAGTTGCCTTCCAGTGGGTCCTCCAGACCACCAAACATCTCCAGGCGAGCCCGTTTCATTGTTTCAAGTCTCTTGGTGCTTTTCAGCAATCGTCTTTTTCGTGAATGTTCGTCATGCTCTCGCTCTCCCCCAGCTCCGACCCCGTCTCTCCTCCCGATTGCTGCTTATACAGAGCGACAGGTGATTAGATAACAAGGCCCAGGTGGGCCATCCACGCACCTGTCGCTGACTTCGAGGCCGGTCCTGGCACACCCCGCCTCGCTGTAGGCCCGCAGGCCACGCCGCCCTCCACAAAGTTATTTCTCAAATTGTAGACTGTAAAAATAAGGACAACACAATAAAAAAAACTGTTGTTCCACTGTAAAAAACAAAACAATGGAACTGTTTACATTTACTGTATATGCTGTAAAAAAAAAAACACATTGTAAATTCCACGGTACAATTCTAGCGACTGAGGTGCCAATTTTTAACAGTAATCTACTTTTTTTTTTCTTGCAGCGTATGTCAAAAAAAAAAAAATCAAATGCAAAGGTAATTGTGTAATAATATCATGAGGCAAATCCTTATACTGTACATTTATATTCACAAATCATTCACTGTTACATGCGGCCCTTTGAGGGCAGCCATAACTGCGACGTGGCCCTCAAGGAAAACGAGTTTGACACCCCTGCTTTAGAGGTTCTTTAATTTGTTACAGCAGTAATATGTCACAGATCACATATCATCACAAGCACGGTGCCTGGTTTTCAACAAATGACCTTTTTTGACAGACATGTTATGGCAACATTTTGGAATACATTGGAGTTAATTCTTGGGGAAAACTGCCATTCTGGTGTATGGAAAGTTTAATACTCTCACTTTGTAGACAAAACATAATTAACATTCAGCAGACGTCTTTAAAATACTTGTAAAGTAAAGTCAA